>NW_027616734.1:0-199140 GCF_964187855.1 Myxine glutinosa
AACACAAGTGCGAAAAGTGGTTTTTCAACACTATCACAAGTGCAAAAAGTGTTTTTTTCCACACTAATACAAGTGCAAAAGTGGTTTCCTGTACCAACACAAGTGCGAAAAGTGGTTTCCTTCACTAACACATGTGCGAAAAGTGGGTTTTCAACACTAACACAAGTGCGAAAAGTGGTTTCCTTCACCAACACCAGTGCAAAAAGTGTTTTTTCCACACTAATACAAGGGCAAAAGTGGTTTCCTTCACCAACACCAGTGCAAAAAGTGGTTTTTCAACACTAACACAAGTGCGAAAAGTGGTTTTTCCACACTAATACAAGTGCAAAAGTGGTTTCCTGCACCAACACAAGTGCGAAAAGTGGTTTCCTTCCCTAACACATGTGCGAAAAGTGGTTTTTCAACACTATCACAAGTGCGAAAAGTGGTTTCCTTCACCAACACCAGTGCGAAAAGTGGGTTTTCAACACTAACACAAGTGCGAAAAGTGGTTTTTCAACACTGTCACAAGTGCAAAAAGTGTTATTTCCACACTAATACAAGTGCAAAAGTGGTTTCCTGCACCAACACAAGTGCGAAAAGTGGTTTTTCAACACTAACACAAGTGCGAATAGTGGTTTTTCAACACTATCACAAGTGCAAAAAGTGTTTTTTTCCACACTAATACAAGTGCAAAAGTGGTTTCCTGCACCAACACAAGTGCGAAAAGTGGATTTTCAACACTAACACAAGTGCAAAAAGTGGGTTTTCAACACTAACACAAGTGCGAAAAGTGGTTTCCTTCACTAACACAAGTGCGAAAAGTGGTTTTTCAACACTAACACAAGTGCGAAAAGTGGTTTTTCAACACTAACACAAGTGCGAAAAGTAGTTTTCCCACACTAATACAAGTGCAAAAGTGGTTTCCTGCACCAACACAAGTGCGAAAAGTGGTTTTTCAACACTAACACAAGTGCGAAAAGTGGTTTTTCAACACTATCACAAGTGCAAAAAGTGTTTTTTCCACACTAATACAAGGGCAAAAGTGGTTTCCTGCACCAACACAAGTGCGAAAAGTGGTTTTTCAACACTAACACAAGTGCGAAAAGTGGTTTTTCAACACCATTTCAAGTGCAAAAAGTGGTTTTTCAACACTAACACAAATGCGAAAAGTGGTTTCCTACACCAACACAAGTGGGAAAAGTGGATTTTCAACACTAACACAAGTGTGAAAAGTGGTTTTTCAACACTAACACAAGTGTGAAAAGTGGTTTCCTTCACTAACACATGTGCGAAAAGTGGTTTTTCAACACTAACACAAGTGCGAAAAGTGGTTTCCTTCACTAACACATGTGCGAAAAGTGGATTTTCAACACTAACACAAGTGCGAAACGTGGTTTCCTTCACTAACACATGTGAAAAAAGTGGGTTTTCAACACTAACACAAGTGCGAAAAGTGGTTTTTCAACACCAACACAAGTGCGAAAACTAGTTTTTCAACACTAACACAAGTGCGAAAAGTGGGTTTTCAACACTAACACAAGTGCAAAAAGTGGTTTTTCCACACTAATACAAGTGCAAAAGTGGTTTCCTGCACCAACACAAGTGCGAAAAGTGGTTTCCTTCACTAACACATGCGCGAAAAGTGGGTTTTCAACACGAACACAAGTGCGAAAAGTGGTTTCCTACACCAACACCAGTGCAAAAAGTGGTTTTTCAACACTAACACAAGTGCGAAAAGTGGTTTTTCCACACTAATACAAGTGCAACAAGTGGTTTCCTGCACCAACACAAGTGAAAAAAGTGGTTTTTCAACACTAACACAAGTGCAAAAAGTGGTTTTTCAACACTATCACAAGTGCAAAAAGTGTTTTTTCCACACTAATACAAGTGCAAAAGTGGTTTCCTGCACCAATACAAGTGCGAAAAGTGGTTTCCTTCACTAACACACGTGCGAAAAGTGGGTTTTCAACACTAACACAAGTGCAAAAAGTGGTTTTCTTCACCAACACCAGTGCGAAAAGTGGTTTTTCAACACTAACACAAGTGCGAAAAGTGGTTTTTCCACACTAATACAAGTGCAAAAGTGGTTTCCTGCACCAACACAAGTGCGAAAAGTGGTTTTTCAACACTAACACAAGTGCGAAAAGTGGTTTTTCAACACTAACACAAGTGCGAAAAGTGGTTTTTCCACACTAATACAAGTGCAAAAGTGGTTTCCTGCACCAACACAAGTGTGAAAAGTGGTTTTTCAACACTAACACAAGTGCGAAAAGTGGTTTTTCAACACTATCACAAGTGCAAAAAGTGTTTTTTCCACACTAATACAAGTGCAAAAGTGGTTTCCTGCACCAACACAAGTGCGAGAAGTGGATTGTCAACACTAACACAAGTACAAAAAGTGGGTTTTCAACACTAACACAAGTGCGAAAAGTGGTTTCCTTCACGAACACAAGTGCGAAAAGTGGTTTTTCAACACTAACACAAGTGCGAAAAGTGATTTTTCCACACTAATACAAGTGCGAAAAGTGGTTTCCTTCACTAACACAAGTGCGAAAAGTGGTTTTTCAACACTAACACAAGTGAAAAAAGTGGTTTTTCAACACTAACACAAGTGCAAAAAGTGGTTTTTCAACACTATCACAAGTGCAAAAAGTGTTTTTTCCACACTAATACAAGTGCAAAAGTGGTTTCCTGCACCAATACAAGTGCGAAAAGTGGTTTCCTTCACTAACACACGTGCGAAAAGTGGGTTTTCAAGACTAACACAAGTGCAAAAAGTGGTTTTCTTCACCAACACCAGTGCGAAAAGTGGTTTTTCAACACTAACACAAGTGCGAAAAGTGGTTTTTCCACACTAATACAAGTGCAAAAGTGGTTTCCTGCACCAACACAAGTGCGAAAAGTGGTTTTTCAACACTAACACAAGTGCGAAAAGTGGTTTTTCAACACTAACACAAGTGCGAAAAGTGGTTTTTCCACACTAATACAAGTGCAAAAATGGTTTCCTGCACCAACACAAGTGTGAAAAGTGGTTTTTCAACACTAACACAAGTGCGAAAAGTGGTTTCCTTCACTAACACATGTGCGAAAAGTGGTTTTTCCACACTAATACAAGTGCAAAAGTGGTTTCCTGCACCAACACAAGTGCGAAAAGTGGTTTTTCAACACTAACACAAGTGCGAAAAGTGGTTTTTCAACACTATCACAAGTGCGAAAAGTGGTTTCCTTCACCAACACCAGTGCGAAAAGTGGGTTTTCAACACTAACACAAGTGCAAAAAGTGGTTTTTCAACACTATCACCAGTGCAAAAAGTGTTTTTTCCACACTAATACAAGTGCAAAAGTGGTTTCCTGCACCAACACAAGTGCGAAAAGTGGTTTTTCAACACTAACACAAGTGCGAAAAGTGGTTTTTCAACACTATCACAAGTGCAAAAAGTGTTTTTTCCACACTAATACAAGTGCAAAAGTGGTTTCCTGCACCAACACAGGTGCGAAAAGTGGATTTTCAACACTATCACAAGTGCGAAAAGTGGTTTTTCCACACTAATATAAGTGCAAAAGTGGTTTTTTCAACACTAACACAAGTGCGAAAAGTGGTTTTTCAACACTATCACAAG
This sequence comes from Myxine glutinosa, assembly GCF_964187855.1. NCBI lineage: Eukaryota > Metazoa > Chordata > Myxini > Myxiniformes > Myxinidae > Myxine > Myxine glutinosa. The sequence goes on from NW_027616734.1 coordinate 3,603, forward strand.
TGCAAAAAGTGTTTTTTCCACACTAATACAAGTGCAAAAGTGGTTTCCTGTATCAACACAAGTGCGAAAAGTGGTTTCCTTCACTAACACATGTGCGAAAAGTGGGTTTTCAACACTAACACAAGTGCGAAAAGTGGTTTCCTTCACCAACACCAGTGCGAAAAGTAGTTTTTTCCACACTAATACAAGTGCAAAAGTGTTTTCCTGCACCAATACAAGTGCAAAAAGTGGTTTTTCAACACTAACACAAGTGCGAAAAGTGGTTTTTCAACACTAACACAAGTGCGAAAAGTGGTTTTTCCACACTAATACAACTGCAAAAGTGGTTTCCTGCACCAACACAAGTGTGAAAAGTGGTTCTTCAACACTAACACAAGTGCGAAAAATGGTTTTTCAACACTAACACAAGTGCGAAAAGTGGTTTTTCCACACTAATACAAGTGCAAAAGTGGTTTCCTGCACCAACACAAGTGCGAAAAGTGGATTTTCAACACTAACACAAGTGCGAAAAGTGGGTTTTCAACACTAACACAAGTGCGAAAAGTGGTTTCCTTCACTAACACATGTGCGAAAAGTGGTTTTTCAACACTAACACAAGTGCGAAAAGTGGTTTCCTTCACTAACACATCCGCGAAAAGTGGATTTTCAACACTAACACAAGTGCGAAAAAAGTGGGTTTTCAACACTAACACAAGTGCGAAAAGTGGTTTTTCAACACCAACACAAGTGCGAAAACTAGTTTTTCAACACTAACACAAGTGCGAAAAGTGGGTTTTCAACACTAACACAAGTGTAAAAAGTGGTTTTTCCACACTAATACAAGTGCAAAAGTGGTTTCCTGCACCAACACAAGTGCGAAAAGTGGTTTCCTTCACTAACACATGTGCGAAAAGTGGGTTTTCAATACGAACACAAGTGCGAAAAGTGGTTTCCTACACCAACACCAGTGCGAAAAGTGGTTTTTTAACACTAACACAAGTGCGAAAAGTGGTTTTTCCACACTAATACAAGTGCAAAAGTGGTTTCCTGCACCAACACAGGTGAAAAAAGTGGTTTTTCAACACTAACACAAGTGCAAAAAGTGGTTTTTCAACACTATCACAAGTGCAAAAAGTGTTTTTTCCACACTAATACAAGTGCAAACGTGGTTTCCTGCACCAATACAAGTGCGAAAAGTGGTTTCCTTCACTAACACACGTGCGAAAAGTGGGTTTTCAACACTAACACAAGTGCAAAAAGTGGTTTTCTTCACCAACACCAGTGCGAAAAGTGGTTTTTCAACACTAACACAAGTGCGAAAAGTGGTTTTTCCACACTAATACAAGTGCAAAAGTGGTTTCCTGCACAAACACAAGTGCGAAAAGTGGTTTTTCAACACTAACACAAGTGCGAAAAGTGGTTTTTCAACACTAACACAAGTGCGAAAAGTGGTTTTTCCACACTAATACAAGTGCAAAAGTGGTTTCCTGCACCAACACAAGTGTGAAAACTGGTTTTTCAACACTAACACAAGTGCGAAAAGTGGTTTTTCAACACTATCACAAGTGCAAAAAGTGTTTTTTCCACACTAATACAAGTGCAAAAGTGGTTTCCTGCACCAACACAAGAGCGAAAAGTGGTTTTTCAACACTAACACAAGTGCGAAAAGTGGTTTTTCAACACTAACACAAGTGCAAAAAGTGTTTTTTCCACACTAATACAAGTGCAAAAGTGGTTTCCTGCACCAACACAAGTGCGAAAAGTGGATTTTCAACACTAACACAAGTGCGAAAAGTGGGTTGTCAACACTAACACAAGTGCGAAACGTGGTTTCCTTCACTAACACAAGTGCGAAAAGTGGTTTTTCAACACTAACACAAGTGCGAAAAGTGGTTTTTCCACACTAATACAAGTGCAAAAGTGGTTTCCTGCACCAACACAAGTGCGAAAAGTGGTTTTTCAACACTAACACAAGTGCGAAAAGTGGTTTTTCAACACTATCACAAGTGCGAAAAGTGGTTTCCTTCACCAACACCAGTGCGAAAAGTGGGTTATCAACACTAACACAAGTGCAAAAAGTGGTTTTTCAACACTATCACAAGTGCAAAAAGTGTTTTTTCCACACTAATACAAGTGCAAAAGTGGTTTCCTGCACCAACACAAGTGCGAAAAGTGGTTTTTCAACACTAACACAAGTGCGAATAGTGGTTTTTCAACACTATCACAAGTGCAAAAAGTGTTTTTTCCACACTAATACAAGTGCAAAAGTGGTTTCCTGCACCAACACAGGTGCGAAAAGTGGATTTTCAACACTATCACAAGTGCGAAAAGTGGTTTTTCCACACTAATACAAGTGCAAAAGTGGTTTTTTCAACACTAACACAAGTGCGAAAAGTGGTTTTTCAACACTATCACAAGTGCAAAAAGTGTTTTTTCCACACTAATACAAGTGCAAAAGTGGTTTCCTGTACCAACACAAGTGCGAAAAGTGGTTTCCTTCACTAACACATGTGCGAAAAGTGGGTTTTCAACACTAACACAAGTGCGAAAAGTGGTTTCCTTCACCAACACCAGTGCAAAAAGTGTTTTTTCCACACTAATACAAGGGCAAAAGTGGTTTCCTGCACCAACACAAGTGCGAAAAGTGGTTTTTCAACACTCACACAAGTTCGAAAAGTGGTTTTTCAACACTATCACAAGTGCAAAAAGTGTTTTTTCCACACTAATACAAGTGCAAAAGTGGTTTCCTGCACCAACACAAGTGCGAAAAGTGGTTTCCTTCCCTAACACATGTGCGAAAAGTGGATTTTCAACACTATCACAAGTGCGAAAAGTGGTTTCCTTCACCAACACCAGTGCAAAAAGTGGTTTTTCAACACTAACACAAGTGCGAAAAGTGGTTTTTCCACACTAATACAAGTGCAAAAGTGGTTTCCTGCACCAACACAAGTGCGAAAAGTGGTTTCCTTCCCTAACACATGTGCGAAAAGTGGTTTTTCAACACTATCACAAGTGAGAAAAGTGGTTTCCTTCACCAACACCAGTGCGAAAAGTGGGTTTTCAACACTAACACAAGTGCGAAAAGTGGTTTTTCAACACTGTCACAAGTGCAAAAAGTGTTATTTCCACACTAATACAAGTGCAAAAGTGGTTTCCTGCACCAACACAAGTGCGAAAAGTGGTTTTTCAACACTAACACAAGTGCGAATAGTGGTTTTTCAACACTATCACAAGTGCAAAAAGTGTTTTTTCCACACTAATACAAGTGCAAAAGTGGTTTCCTGCACCAACACAAGTGCGAAAAGTGGATTTTCAACACTAACACAAGTGCAAAAAGTGGGTTTTCAACACTAACACAAGTGCGAAAAGTGGTTTCCTTCACTAACACAAGTGCGAAAAGTGGTTTTTAAACACTAACACAAGTGCGAAAAGTGGTTTTTCAACACTAACACAAGTGCGAAAAGTAGTTTTCCCACACTAATACAAGTGCAAAAGTGGTTTCCTGCACCAACACAAGTGCGAAAAGTGGTTTTTCAACACTAACACAAGTGCGAAAAGTGGTTTTTCAACACTATCACAAGTGCAAAAAGTGTTTTTTCCACACTAATACAAGGGCAAAAGTGGTTTCCTGCACCAACACAAGTGCGAAAAGTGGTTTTTCAACACTAACACAAGGGCGAAAAGTGGTTTTTCAACACCATTTCAAGTGCAAAAAGTGGTTTTTCAACACTAACACAAATGCGAAAAGTGGTTTCCTACACCAACACAAGTGGGAAAAGTGGATTTTCAACACTAACACAAGTGTGAAAAGTGGTTTTTCAACACTAACACAAGTGTGAAAAGTGGTTTCCTTCACTAACACATGTGCGAAAAGTGGTTTTTCAACACTAACACAAGTGCGAAAAGTGGTTTCCTTCACTAACACATGTGCGAAAAGTGGATTTTCAACACTAACACAAGTGCGAAACGTGGTTTCCTTCACTAACACATGTGAAAAAAGTGGGTTTTCAACACTAACACAAGTGCGAAAAGTGGTTTTTCAACACCAACACAAGTGCGAAAACTAGTTTTTCAACACTAACACAAGTGCGAAAAGTGGGTTTTCAACACTAACACAAGTGCAAAAAGTGGTTTTTCCACACTAATACAAGTGCAAAAGTGGTTTCCTGCACCAACACAAGTGCGAAAAGTGGTTTCCTTCACTAACACATGCGCGAAAAGTGGGTTTTCAACACGAACACAAGTGCGAAAAGTGGTTTCCTACACCAACACCAGTGCAAAAAGTGGTTTTTCAACACTAACACAAGTGCGAAAAGTGGTTTTTCCACACTAATACAAGTGCAACAAGTGGTTTCCTGCACCAACACAAGTGAAAAAAGTGGTTTTTCAACACTAACACAAGTGCAAAAAGTGGTTTTTCAACACTATCACAAGTGCAAAAAGTGTTTTTTCCACACTAATACAAGTGCAAAAGTGGTTTCCTGCACCAATACAAGTGCGAAAAGTGGTTTCCTTCACTAACACACGTGCGAAAAGTGGGTTTTCAACACTAACACAAGTGCAAAAAGTGGTTTTCTTCACCAACACCAGTGCGAAAAGTGGTTTTTCAACACTAACACAAGTGCGAAAAGTGGTTTTTCCACACTAATACAAGTGCAAAAGTGGTTTCCTGCACCAACACAAGTGCGAAAAGTGGTTTTTCAACACTAACACAAGTGCGAAAAGTGGTTTTTCAACACTAACACAAGTGCGAAAAGTGGTTTTTCCACACTAATACAAGTGCAAAAGTGGTTTCCTGCACCAACACAAGTGTGAAAAGTGGTTTTTCAACACTAACACAAGTGCGAAAAGTGGTTTTTCAACACTATCACAAGTGCAAAAAGTGTTTTTTCCACACTAATACAAGTGCAAAAGTGGTTTCCTGCACCAACACAAGTGCGAAAAGTGGATTGTCAACACTAACACAAGTACAAAAAGTGGGTTTTCAACACTAACACAAGTGCGAAAAGTGGTTTTTCAACACTAACACAAGTGCGAAAAGTGATTTTTCCACACTAATACAAGTGCAAAAAGTGGTTTCCTTCACTAACACAAGTGCGAAAAGTGGTTTTTCAACACTAACACAAGTGCGAAAAGTGGTTTTTCAACACTAACACAAGTGCGAAAAGTGGTTTTTCAACACTAACACAAGTGCGAAAAGTAGTTTTCCCACACTAATACAAGTGCAAAAGTGGTTTCCTGCACCAACACAAGTGCGAAAAGTGGTTTTTCAACACTAACACAAGTGCGAAAAGTGGTTTTTCAACACTATCACAAGTGCAAAAAGTGTTTTTTCCACACTAATACAAGGGCAAAAGTGGTTTCCTGCACCAACACAAGTGCGAAAAGTGGTTTTTCAACACTAACACAAGTGCGAAAAGTGGTTTTTCAACACTATTTCAAGTGCAAAAAGTGGTTTTTCAACACTAACACAAATGCGAAAAGTGGTTTCCTACACCAACACAAGTGGGAAAAGTGGATTTTCAACACTAACACAAGTGCGAAAAGTGGTTTTTCAACACTAACACAAGTGTGAAAAGTGGTTTCCTTCACTAACACATGTGCGAAAAGTGGTTTTTCAACACTAACACAAGTGCGAAAAGTGGTTTTTCAACACTATCACAAGTGCGAAAAGTGGTTTCCTTCACCAACACCAGTGCGAAAAGTGGGTTTTCAACACTAACACAAGTGCAAAAAGTGGTTTTTCAACACTATCACAAGTGCAAAAAGTGTTTTTTCCACACTAATACAAGTGCAAAAGTGGTTTCCTGCACCAACACAAGTGCGAAAAGTGGTTTTTCAACACTAACACAAGTTCGAAAATTGGGTTTTCAACACTTACACAAGTGCAAAAAGTGGTTTTTCAACACTATCACAAGTGCAAAAAGTGGTTTTTCAACACTAACACAAGTGTGAAAAGTGGTTTCCTTCACTAACACATGTGCGAAAAGTGGTTTTTCAACACTAACACAAGTGCAAAAAGTGGTTTTTCAACACTATCACAAGTGCAAAAAGTGGTTTTTCAACACTAACACAAGTGCGAAAAGTGGTTTCCTTCACTAACACATGTGCGAAAAGTGGATTTTCAACACTAACACAAGTGCGAAAAGTGGTTTCCTTCACTAACACATGTGAAAAAAGTGGGTTTTCAACACTAACACAAGTGCGAAAAGTGGTTTTTCAACACCAACACAAGTGCGAAAACTAGTTTTTCAACACTAACACAAGTGCGAAAAGTGGTTTTTCCACACTAATACAAGTGCAAAAGTGGTTTCCTGCACCAACACAAGTGCGAAAAGTGGTTTCCTTCACTAACACATGTGCGAAAAGTGGGTTTTCAACACGAACACAAGTGCGAAAAGTGGTTTCCTACACCAACACCAGTGCAAAAAGTGGTTTTTCAACACTAACACAAGTGCGAAAAGTGGTTTTTCCACACTAATACAAGTGCAACAAGTGGTTTCCTGCAAAAACACAAGTGAAAAAAGTGGTTTTTCAACACTAACACAAGTGCAAAAAGTGGTTTTTCAACACTATCACAAGTGCAAAAAGTGTTTTTTCCACACTAATACAAGTGCAAAAGTGGTTTCCTGCACCAATACAAGTGCGAAAAGTGGTTTCCTTCACTAACACACGTGCGAAAAGTGGGTTTTCAACACTAACACAAGTGCAAAAAGTGGTTTTCTTCACCAACACCAGTGCGAAAAGTGGTTTTTCAACACTAACACAAGTGCGAAAAGTGGTTTTTCCACACTAATACAAGTGCAAAAGTGGTTTCCTCCACCAACACAAGTGCGAAAAGTGGTTTTTCAACACTAACACAAGTGCGAAAAGTGGTTTTTCAACACTAACACAAGTGCGAAAAGTGGTTTTTCCACACTAATACAAGTGCAAAAATGGTTTCCTGCACCAACACAAGTGTGAAAAGTGGTTTTTCAACACTAACACAAGTGCGAAAAGTGGTTTTTCAACACTATCACAAGTGCGAAAAGTGGTTTTTCCACACTAATACAAGTGCAAAAGTGGTTTCCTGCACCAACACAAGTGCGAAAAGTGGTTTTTCAACACTAACACAAGTGCGAAAAGTGGTTTTTCAACACTATCACAAGTGCGAAAAGTGGTTTCCTTCACCAACACCAGTGCGAAAAGTGGGTTTTCAACACTAACACAAGTGCAAAAAGTGGTTTTTCAACACTATCACAAGTGCAAAAAGTGTTTTTTCCACACTAATACAAGTGCAAAAGTGGTTTCTTGCACCAACACAAGTGCGAAAAGTGGTTTTTCAACACTAACACAAGTGCGAAAAGTGGTTTTTCAACACTATCACAAGTGCAAAAAGTGTTTTTTCCACACTAATACAAGTGCAAAAGTGGTTTCCTGCACCAACACAGGTGCGAAAAGTGGATTTTCAACACTATCACAAGTGCGAAAAGTGGTTTTTCCACACTAATATAAGTGCAAAAGTGGTTTTTTCAACACTAACACAAGTGCGAAAAGTGGTTTTTCAACACTATCACAAGTGCAAAAAGTGTTTTTTCCACACTAATACAAGTGCAAAAGTGGTTTCCTGTATCAACACAAGTGCGAAAAGTGGTTTCCTTCACTAACACATGTGCGAAAAGTGGGTTTTCAACACTAACACAAGTGCGAAAAGTGGTTTCCTTCACCAACACCAGTGCGAAAAGTAGTTTTTTCCACACTAATACAAGTGCAAAAGTGTTTTCCTGCACCAATACAAGTGCGAAAAGTGGTTTTTCAACACTAACACAAGTGCGAAAAGTGGTTTTTCAACACTAACACAAGTGCAAAAAGTGGTTTTTCCACACTAATACAACTGCAAAAGTGGTTTCCTGCACCAACACAAGTGCGAAAAGTGGTTTTTCAACACTAACACAAGTGCGAAAAGTGGTTTTTCAACACTATCACAAGTGCAAAAAGTGTTTTTCCCACACTAATACAAGTGCAAAAGTGGTTTCCTGCACCAACACAAATAAGAAAAGTGGTTTTTCAACACTAACACAAGTGCGAAAAGTGTTTTTTCCACACTAATACAAGTGCAAAAGTGGTTTCCTGCACCAACACAAGTGTGAAAAGTGGTTTTTCAACACTAACACAAGTGCGAAAAGTGGTTTTTCAACACTAACACAAGTGCGAAAAGTGGTTTTTCCACACTAATACAAGTGCAAAAGTGGTTTCCTGCACCAACACAAGTGCGAAAAGTGGATTTTCAACACTAACACAAGTGCGAAAAGTGGGTTTTCAACACTAACACAAGTGCGAAAAGTGGTTTCCTTCACTAACACATGTGCGAAAAGTGGTTTTTTCAACACTAACACAAGTGCGAAAAGTGGTTTCCTTCACTAACACATCCGCGAAAAGTGGATTTTCAACACTAACACAAGTGCGAAAAAAGTGGGTTTTCAACACTAACACAAGTGCGAAAAGTGGTTTTTCAACACCAACACAAGTGCGAAAACTAGTTTTTCAACACTAACACAAGTGCGAAAAGTGGGTTTTCAACACTAACACAAGTGCAAAAAGTGGTTTTTCCACACTAATACAAGTGCAAAAGTGGTTTCCTGCACCAACACAAGTGCGAAAAGTGGTTTCCTTCACTAACACATGTGCGAAAAGTGGGTTTTCAATACGAACACAAGTGCGAAAAGTGGTTTCCTACACCAACACCAGTGCGAAAAGTGGTTTTTCAACACTAACACAAGTGCGAAAAGTGGTTTTTCCACACTAATACAAGTGCAAAAGTGGTTTCCTGCACCAACACAGGTGAAAAAAGTGGTTTTTCAACACTAACACAAGTGCAAAAAGTGGTTTTTCAACACTATCACAAGTGCAAAAAGTGTTTTTTCCACACTAATACAAGTGCAAACGTGGTTTCCTGCACCAATACAAGTGCGAAAAGTGGTTTCCTTCACTAACACACGTGCGAAAAGTGGGTTTTCAACACTAACACAAGTGCAAAAAGTGGTTTTCTTCACCAACACCAGTGCGAAAAGTGGTTTTTCAACACTAACACAAGTGCGAAAAGTGGTTTTTCCACACTAATACAAGTGCAAAAGTGGTTTCCTGCACCAACACAAGTGCGAAAAGTGGTTTTTCAACACTAACACAAGTGCGAAAAGTGGTTTTTCAACACTAACACAAGTGCGAAAAGTGGTTTTTCCACACTAATACAAGTGCAAAAGTGGTTTCTTGCACCAACACAAGTGTGAAAAGTGGTTTTTCAACACTAACACAAGTGCGAAAAGTGGTTTTTCAACACTATCACAAGTGCAAAAAGTGTTTTTTCCACACTAATACAAGTGCAAAAGTGGTTTCCTGCACCAACACAAGAGCGAAAAGTGGTTTTTCAACACTAACACAAGTGCGAAAAGTGGTTTTTCAACACTAACACAAGTGCAAAAAGTGTTTTTTCCACACTAATACAAGTGCAAAAGTGGTTTCCTGCACCAACACAAGTGCGAAAAGTGGATTTTCAACACTAACACAAGTGCGAAAAGTGGGTTTTCAACACTAACACAAGTGCGAAACGTGGTTTCCTTCACTAACACAAGTGCGAAAAGTGGTTTTTCAACACTAACACAAGTGCGAAAAGTGGTTTTTCCACACTAATACAAGTGCAAAAGTGGTTTCCTGCACCAACACAAGTGCGAAAAGTGGTTTTTCAACACTATCACAAGTGCGAAAAGTGGTTTCCTTCACTAACACCAGTGCGAAAAGTGGGTTTTCAACACTAACACAAGTGCAAAAAGTGGTTTTTCAACACTATCACAAGTGCAAAAAGTGTTTTTTCCACACTAATACAAGTGCAAAAGTGGTTTCCTGCACCAACACAGTGCGAAAAGTTGTTTTTCAACACTAACACAAGTGCGAATAGTGGTTTTTCAACACTATCACAAGTGCAAAAAGTGTTTTTCCACACTAATACAAGTGCAAAAGTGGTTTCCTGCACCAACACAGGTGCGAAAAGTGGATTTTCAACACTATCACAAGTGCGAAAAGTGGTTTTTCCACACTAATACAAGTGCAAAAGTGGTTTTTTCAACACTAACACAAGTGCGAAAAGTGGTTTTTCAACACTATCACAAGTGCAAAAAGTGTTTTTTCCACACTAATACAAGTGCAAAAGTGGTTTCCTGTACCAACACAAGTGCGAAAAGTGGTTTCCTTCACTAACACATGTGCGAAAAGTGGGTTTTCAACACTAACACAAGTGCGAAAAGTGGTTTCCTTCACCAACACCAGTGCAAAAAGTGTTTTTTCCACACTAATACAAGGGCAAAAGTGGTTTCCTGCACCAACACAAGTGCGAAAAGTGGTTTTTCAACACTAACACAAGTGCGAAAAGTGGTTTTTCAACACCATTTCAAGTGCAAAAAGTGGTTTTTCAACACTAACACAAATGCGAAAAGTGGTTTCCTACACCAACTCAAGTGGGAAAAGTGGATTTTCAACACTAACACAAGTGTGAAAAGTGGTTTTTCAACACTAACACAAGTGTGAAAAGTGGTTTCCTTCACTAACACATGTGCGAAAAGTGGTTTTTCAACACTAACACAAGTGCGAAAAGTGGTTTCCTTCACTAACACATGCGCGAAAAGTGGATTTTCAACACTAACACAAGTGCGAAAAGTGGTTTCCTTCACTAACACATGTGAAAAAAGTGGGTTTTCAACACTAACACAAGTGCGAAAAGTGGTTTTTCAACACCAACACAAGTGCGAAAACTAGTTTTTCAACACTAACACAAGTGCGAAAAGTGGGTTTTCAACACTAACACAAGTGCAAAAAGTGGTTTTTCCACACTAATACAAGTGCAAAAGTGGTTTCCTGCACCAACACAAGTGCGAAAAGTGGTTTCCTTCACTAACACATGTGCGAAAAGTGGGTTTTCAACACGAACACAAGTGCGAAAAGTGGTTTCCTACACCAACACCAGTGCAAAAAGTGGTTTTTCAACACTAACACAAGTGCGAAAAGTGGTTTTTCCACACTAATACAAGTGCAACAAGTGGTTTCCTGCACCAACACAAGTGAAAAAAGTGGTTTTTCAACACTAACACAAGTGCAAAAAGTGGTTTTTCAACACTATCACAAGTGCAAAAAGTGTTTTTTCCACACTAATACAAGTGCAAAAGTGGTTTCCTGCACCAATACAAGTGCGAAAAGTGGTTTCCTTCACTAACACACGTGCGAAAAGTGGGTTTTCAACACTAACACAAGTGCAAAAAGTGGTTTTCTTCACCAACACCAGTGCGAAAAGTGGTTTTTCAACACTAACACAAGTGCGAAAAGTGGTTTTTCCACACTAATACAAGTGCAAAAGTGGTTTCCTGCACCAACACAAGTGCGAAAAGTGGTTTTTCAACACTAACACAAGTGCGAAAAGTGGTTTTTCAACACTAACACAAGTGCGAAAAGTGGTTTTTCCACACTAATACAAGTGCAAAAGTGGTTTCCTGCACCAACACAAGTGTGAAAAGTGGTTTTTCAACACTAACACAAGTGCGAAAAGTGGTTTTTCAACACTATCACAAGTGCAAAAAGTGTTTTTTCCACACTAATACAAGTGCAAAAGTGGTTTCCTGCACCAACACAAGTGCGAAAAGTGGTTTTTCAACACTAACACAAGTGCAAAAAGTGGTTTTTCAACACTATCACAAGTGCAAAAAGTGTTTTTTCCACACTAATACAAGTGCAAATGTGGTTTCCTGCACCAATACAAGTGCGAAAAGTGGATTTTCAACACTAACACAAGTGCGAAAAGTGGGTTTTCAACACTAACACAAGTGCGAAACGTGGTTTCCTTCACTAACACAAGTGCGAAAAGTGGTTTTTCAACACTAACACAAGTGCGAAAAGTGGTTTTTCCACACTAATACAAGTGCAAAAGTGGTTTCCTGCACCAACACAAGTGCGAAAAGTGGTTTTTCAACACTAACACAAGTGCGAAAAGTGGTTTTTCAACACTATCACAAGTGCGAAAAGTGGTTTCCTTCACCAACACCAGTGCGAAAAGTGGGTTTTCAACACTAACACAAGTGCAAAAAGTGGTTTTTCAACACTATCACAAGTGCAAAAAGTGTTTTTTCCACACTAATACAAGTGCAAAAGTGGTTTCCTGCACCAACACAAGTGCGAAAAGTGGTTTTTCAACACTAACACAAGTGCGAATAGTGGTTTTTCAACACTATCACAAGTGCAAAAAGTGTTTTTTCCACACTAATACAAGTGCAAAAGTGGTTTCCTGCACCAACACAGGTGCGAAAAGTGGATTTTCAACACTATCACAAGTGCGAAAAGTGGTTTTTCCACACTAATACAAGTGCAAAAGTGGTTTTTTCAACACTAACACAAGTGCGAAAAGTGGTTTTTCAACACTATCACAAGTGCAAAAAGTGTTTTTTCCACACTAATACAAGTGCAAAAGTGGTTTCCTGTACCAACACAAGTGCGAAAAGTGGTTTCCTTCACTAACACATGTGCGAAAAGTGGGTTTTCAACACTAACACAAGTGCGAAAAGTGGTTTCCTTCACCAACACCAGTGCAAAAAGTGTTTTTTCCACACTAATACAAGGGCAAAAGTGGTTTCCTGCACCAACACAAGTGCGAAAAGTGGTTTTTCAACACTAACACAAGTGCGAAAAGTGGTTTTTCAACACCATTTCAAGTGCAAAAAGTGGTTTTTCAACACTAACACAAGTGTGAAAAGTGGTTTTTCAACACTAACACAAGTGTGAAAAGTGGTTTCCTTCACTAACACATGTGCGAAAAGTGGTTTTTCAACACTAACACAAGTGCGAAAAGTGGTTTCCTTCACTAACACATGTGCGAAAAGTGGATTTTCAACACTAACACAAGTGCGAAAAGTGGTTTCCTTCACTAACACATGTGAAAAAAGTGGGTTTTCAACACTAACACAAGTGCGAAAAGTGGTTTTTCAACACCAACACAAGTGCGAAAACTAGTTTTTCAACACTAACACAAGTGCGAAAAGTGGGTTTTCAACACTAACACAAGTGCAAAAAGTGGTTTTTCCACACTAATACAAGTGCAAAAGTGGTTTCCTGCACCAACACAAGTGCGAAAAGTGGTTTCCTTCACTAACACATGTGCGAAAAGTGGGTTTTCAACACGAACACAAGTGCGAAAAGTGGTTTCCTACACCAACACCAGTGCAAAAAGTGGTTTTTCAACACTAACACAAGTGCGAAAAGTGGTTTTTCCACACTAATACAAGTGCAAAAGTGGTTTCCTGCACCAACACAAGTGCGAAAAGTGGTTTTTCAACACTAACACAAGTGCGAAAAGTGGTTTTTCAACACTAACACAAGTGCGAAAAGTGGTTTTTCCACACTAATACAAGTGCAAAAGTGGTTTCCTGCACCAACACAAGTGTGAAAAGTGGTTTTTCAACACTAACACAAGTGCGAAAAGTGGTTTTTCAACACTATCACAAGTGCAAAAAGTGTTTTTTCCACACTAATACAAGTGCAAAAGTGGTTTCCTGCACCAACACAAGTGCGAAAAGTGGATTGTCAACACTAACACAAGTACAAAAAGTGGGTTTTCAACACTAACACAAGTGCGAAAAGTGGTTTCCTTCACGAACACAAGTGCGAAAAGTGGTTTTTCAACACTAACACAAGTGCGAAAAGTGGTTTTTCAACACTAACACAAGTGCGAAAAGTGATTTTTCCACACTAATACAAGTGCGAAAAGTGGTTTCCTTCACTAACACAAGTGCGAAAAGTGGTTTTTCAACACTAACACAAGTGCGAAAAGTGGTTTTTCAACACTAACACAAGTGCGAAAAGTAGTTTTCCCACACTAATACAAGTGCAAAAGTGGTTTCCTGCACCAACACAAGTGCGAAAAGTGGTTTTTCAACACTAACACAAGTGCGAAAAGTGGTTTTTCAACACTATCACAAGTGCAAAAAGTGTTTTTTCCACACTAATACAAGGGCAAAAGTGGTTTCCTGCACCAACACAAGTGCGAAAAGTGGTTTTTCAACACTAACACAAGTGCGAAAAGTGGTTTTTCAACACTATTTCAAGTGCAAAAAGTGGTTTTTCAACACTAACACAAATGCGAAAAGTGGTTTCCTACACCAACACAAGTGGGAAAAGTGGATTTTCAACACTAACACAAGTGCGAAAAGTGGTTTTTCAACACTAACACAAGTGTGAAAAGTGGTTTCCTTCACTAACACATGTGCGAAAAGTGGTTTTTCAACACTAACACAAGTGCGAAAAGTGGTTTCCTTCACTAACACATGTGCGAAAAGTGGATTTTCAACACTAACACAAGTGCGAAAAGTGGTTTCCTTCACTAACACATGTGAAAAAAGTGGGTTTTCAACACTAACACAAGTGCGAAAAGTGGTTTTTCAACACCAACACAAGTGCGAAAACTAGTTTTTCAACACTAACACAAGTGCGAAAAGTGGGTTTTCAACACTAACACAAGTGCAAAAAGTGGTTTTTCCACACTAATACAAGTGCAAAAGTGGTTTCCTGCACCAACACAAGTGCGGAAAGTGGTTTCCTTCACTAACACATGTGCGAAAAGTGGGTTTTCAACACGAACACAAGTGCGAAAAGTGGTTTCCTACACCAACACCAGTGCAAAAAGTGGTTTTTCAACACTAACACAAGTGCAAAAAGTGGTTTTTCAACACTATCACAAGTGCAAAAAGTGTTTTTTCCACACTAATACAAGTGCAAAAGTGGTTTCCTGCACCAATACAAGTGCGAAAAGTGGTTTCCTTCACTAACACACGTGCGAAAAGTGGGTTTTCAACACTAACACAAGTGCAAAAAGTGGTTTTCTTCACCAACACCAGTGCGAAAAGTGGTTTTTCAACACTAACACAAGTGCGAAAAGTGGTTTTTCCACACTAATACAAGTGCAAAAGTGGTTTCCTGCACCAACACAAGTGCGAAAAGTGGTTTTTCAACACTAACACAAGTGCGAAAAGTGGTTTTTCCACACTAATACAAGTGCAAAAATGGCTTCCTGCACCAACACAAGTGTGAAAAGTGGTTTTTCAACACTAACACAAGTGCGAAAAGTGGTTTTTCAACACTATCACAAGTGCGAAAAGTGGTTTTTCCACACTAATACAAGTGCAAAAGTGGTTTCCTGCACCAACACAAGTGCGAAAAGTGGTTTTTCAACACTAACACAAGTGCGAAAAGTGGTTTTTCAACACTATCACAAGTGCGAAAAGTGGTTTCCTTCACCAACACCAGTGCGAAAAGTGGGTTTTCAACACTAACACAAGTGCAAAAAGTGGTTTTTCAACACTATCACAAGTGCAAAAAGTGTTTTTTCCACAATAATACAAGTGCAAAAGTGGTTTCCTGCACCAACACAAGTGCGAAAAGTGGTTTTTCAACACTAACACAAGTGCGAAAAGTGGTTTTTCAACACTATCACAAGTGCAAAAAGTGTTTTTTCCACACTAATACAAGTGCAAAAGTGGTTTCCTGCACCAACACAGGTGCGAAAAGTGGATTTTCAACACTATCACAAGTGCGAAAAGTGGTTTTTCCACACTAATATAAGTGCAAAAGTGGTTTTTTCAACACTAACACAAGTGCGAAAAGTGGTTTTTCAACACAATCACAAGTGCAAAAAGTGTTTTTTCCACACTAATACAAGTGCAAAAGTGGTTTCCTGTATCAACACAAGTGCGAAAAGTGGTTTCCTTCACTAACACATGTGCGAAAAGTGGGTTTTCAACACTAACACAAGTGCGAAAAGTGGTTTCCTTCACCAACACCAGTGCGAAAAGTAGTTTTTTCCACACTAATACAAGTGCAAAAGTGTTTTCCTGCACCAATACAAGTGCGAAAAGTGGTTTTTCAACACTAACACAAGTGCGAAAAGTGGTTTTTCAACACTAACACAAGTGCGAAAAGTGGTTTTTCCACACTAATACAACTGCAAAAGTGGTTTCCTGCACCAACACAAGTGCGAAAAGTGGTTTTTCAACACTAACACAAGTGCGAAAAGTGGTTTTTCAACACTATCACAAGTGCAAAAAGTGTTTTTCCCACACTAATACAAGTGCAAAAGTGGTTTCCTGCACCAACACAAATAAGAAAAGTGGTTTTTCAACACTAACACAAGTGCGAAAAGTGTTTTTTCCACACTAATACAAGTGCAAAAGTGGTTTCCTGCACCAACACAAGTGTGAAAAGTGGTTTTTCAACACTAACACAAGTGCGAAAAGTGGTTTTTCAACACTAACACAAGTGCGAAAAGTGGTTTTTCCACACTAATACAAGTGCAAAAGTGGTTTCCTGCACCAACACAAGTGCGAAAAGTGGATTTTCAACACTAACACAAGTGCGAAAAGTGGGTTTTCAACACTAACACAAGTGCGAAAAGTGGTTTCCTTCACTAACACATGTGCGAAAAGTGGTTTTTCAACACTAACACAAGTGCGAAAAGTGGTTTCCTTCACTAACACATCCGCGAAAAGTGGATTTTCAACACTAACACAAGTGCGAAAAAAGTGGGTTTTCAACACTAACACAAGTGCGAAAAGTGGTTTTTCAACACCAACACAAGTGCGAAAACTAGTTTTTCAACACTAACACAAGTGCGAAAAGTGGGTTTTCAACACTAACACAAGTGCAAAAAGTGGTTTTTCCACACTAATACAAGTGCAAAAGTGGTTTCCTGCACCAACACAAGTGCGAAAAGTGGTTTCCTTCACTAACACATGTGCGAAAAGTGGGTTTTCAATACGAACACAAGTGCGAAAAGTGGTTTCCTACACCAACACCAGTGCGAAAAGTGGTTTTTCAACACTAACACAAGTGCGAAAAGTGGTTTTTCCACACTAATACAAGTGCAAAAGTGGTTTCCTGCACCAACACAGGTGAAAAAAGTGGTTTTTCAACACTAACACAAGTGCAAAAAGTGGTTTTTCAACACTATCACAAGTGCAAAAAGTGGTTTTTCCACACTAATACAAGTGCAAACGTGGTTTCCTGCACCAATACAAGTGCGAAAAGTGGTTTCCTTCACTAACACACGTGCGAAAAGTGGGTTTTCAACACTAACACAAGTGCAAAAAGTGGTTTTCTTCACCAACACCAGTGCGAAAAGTGGTTTTTCAACACTAACACAAGTGCAAAAAGTGGTTTTTCCACACTAATACAAGTGCAAAAGTGGTTTCCTGCACCAACACAAGTGCGAAAAGTGGTTTTTCAACACTAACACAAGTGCGAAAAGTGGTTTTTCAACACTAACACAAGTGCGAAAAGTGGTTTTTCCACACTAATACAAGTGCAAAAGTGGTTTCCTGCACCAACACAAGTGTGAAAAGTGGTTTTTCAACACTAACACAAGTGCGAAAAGTGGTTTTTCAACACTATCACAAGTGCAAAAAGTGTTTTTTCCACACTAATACAAGTGCAAAAGTGGTTTCCTGCACCAACACAAGAGCGAAAAGTGGTTTTTCAACACTAACACAAGTGCGAAAAGTGGTTTTTCAACACTAACACAAGTGCAAAAAGTGTTTTTTCCACACTAATACAAGTGCAAAAGTGGTTTCCTGCACCAACACAAGTGCGAAAAGTGGATTTTCAACACTAACACAAGTGCGAAAAGTGGGTTTTCAACACTAACACAAGTGCGAAACGTGGTTTCCTTCACTAACACAAGTGCGAAAAGTGGTTTTTCAACACTAACACAAGTGCGAAAAGTGGTTTTTCCACACTAATACAAGTGCAAAAGTGGTTTCCTGCACCAACACAAGTGCGAAAAGTGGTTTTTCAACACTAACACAAGTGCGAAAAGTGGTTTTTCAACACTATCACAAGTGCGAAAAGTGGTTTCCTTCACCAACACCAGTGCGAAAAGTGGGTTTTCAACACTAACACGAGTGCAAAAAGTGGTTTTTCAACACTATCACAAGTGCAAAAAGTGTTTTTTCCACACTAATACAAGTGCAAAAGTGGTTTCCTGCACCAACACAAGTGCGAAAAGTGGTTTTTCAACACTAACACAAGTGCGAATAGTGGTTTTTCAACACTATCACAAGTGCAAAAAGTGTTTTTTCCACACTAATACAAGTGCAAAAGTGGTTTCCTGCACCAACACAGGTGCGAAAAGTGGATTTTCAACACTATCACAAGTGCGAAAAGTGGTTTTTCCACACTAATACAAGTGCAAAAGTGGTTTTTTCAACACTAACACAAGTGCAAAAAGTGTTTTTTCCACACTAATACAAGTGCAAAAGTGGTTTCCTGTACCAACACAAGTGCGAAAAGTGGTTTCCTTCACTAACACATGTGCGAAAAGTGGGTTTTCAACACTAACACAAGTGCGAAAAGTGGTTTCCTTCACCAACACCAGTGCGAAAAGTAGTTTTTTCCACACTAATACAAGTGCAAAAGTGTTTTCCTGCACCAATACAAGTGCGAAAAGTGGTTTTTCCACACTAACACAAGTGCGAAAAGTGGTTTTTCAACACTAACACAAGTGCGAAAAGTGGTTTTTCCACACTAATACAACTGCAAAAGTGGTTTCCTGCACCAACACAAGTGCGAAAAGTGGTTTTTCAACACTATCACAAGTGCAAAAAGTGTTTTTCCCACACTAATACAAGTGCAAAAGTGGTTTCCTGCACCAACACAAATAAGAAAAGTGGTTTTTCAACACTAACACAAGTGCGAAAAGTGTTTTTTCCACACTAATACAAGTGCAAAAGTGGTTTCCTGCACCAACACAAGTGTGAAAAGTGGTTTTTCAACACTAACACAAGTGCGAAAAGTGGTTTTTCAACACTAACGCAAGTGCGAAAAGTGGTTTTTCCACACTAATACAAGTGCAAAAGTGGTTTCCTGCACCAACACAAGTGCGAAAAGTGGATTTTCAACACTAACACAAGTGCAAAAAGTGGGTTTTCAACACTAACACAAGTGCGAAAAGTGGTTTCCTTCACTAACACAAGTGCGAAAAGTGGTTTCCTTCACCAACACCAGTGCGAAAAGTGGTTTTTCAACACTAACACAAGTGCGAAAAGTGGTTTTTCCACACTAATAGAAGTGCAAAAGTGGTTTCCTGCACCAACACAAGTGCGAAAAGTGGTTTTTCAACACTAACACAAGTGCGAAAAGTGGTTTCCTTCACTAACACATGTGCGAAAAGTGGGTTTTCAACACTAACACAAGTGCGAAAAGTGGTTTCCTTCACCAACACCAGTGCAAAAAGTGGTTTTTCAACACTAACACAAGTGCGAAAAGTGGTTTTTCCACACTAATACAAGTGCAAAAGTGGTTTCCTGCACCAACACAAGTGCGAAAAGTGGTTTTTCAACACTAACACAAGTTCGAAAAGTGGTTTTTCAACACTAACACAAGTGCAAAAAGTGTTTTTTCCACACTAATACAAGTGCAAAAGTGGTTTCCTGCACCAACACAAGTGCGAAAAGTGGATTTTCAACACTAACACAAGTGCGAAAAGTGGGTTTTCAACACTAACACAAGTGCGAAACGTGGTTTCCTTCACTAACACAAGTGCGAAAAGTGGTTTTTCAACACTAACACAAGTGCGAAAAGTGGTTTTTCCACACTAATACAAGTGCAAAAGTGGTTTCCTGCACCAACACAAGTGCGAAAAGTGGTTTTTCAACACTAACACAAGTGCGAAAAGTGGTTTTTCAACACTATCACAAGTGCGAAAAGTGGTTTCCTTCACCAACACCAGTGCGAAAAGTGGGTTTTCAACACTAACACGAGTGCAAAAAGTGGTTTTTCAACACTATCACAAGTGCAAAAAGTGTTTTTTCCACACTAATACAAGTGCAAAAGTGGTTTCCTGCACCAACACAAGTGCGAAAAGTGGTTATTCAACACTAACACAAGTGCGAATAGTGGTTTTTCAACACTATCACAAGTGCAAAAAGTGTTTTTTCCACACTAATACAAGTGCAAAAGTCGTTTCCTGCACCAACACAGGTGCGAAAAGTGGATTTTCAACACTATCACAAGTGCGAAAAGTGGTTTTTCCACACTAATACAAGTGCAAAAGTGGTTTTTTCAACACTAACACAAGTGCGAAAAGTGGTTTTTCAACACTATCACAAGTGCAAAAAGTGTTTTTTCCACACTAATACAAGTGCAAAAGTGGTTTCCTGTACCAACACAAGTGCGAAAAGTGGTTTCCTTCACTAACACATGTGCGAAAAGTGGGTTTTCAACACTAACACAAGTGCGAAAAGTGGTTTCCTTCACCAACACCAGTGCGAAAAGTAGTTTTTTTCCACACTAATACAAGTGCAAAAGTGTTTTCCTGCACCAATACAAGTGCGAAAAGTGGTTTTTCAACACTAACACAAGTGCGAAAAGTGGTTTTTCAACACTAACACAAGTGCGAAAAGTGGTTTTTCCACACTAATACAACTGCAAAAGTGGTTTCCTGCACCAACACAAATAAGAAAAGTTGTTTTTCAACACTAACACAAGTGCGAAAAGTGTTTTTTCCACACTAATACAAGTGCAAAAGTGGTTTCCTGCACCAACACAAGTGTGAAAAGTGGTTTTTCAACACTAACACAAGCGCGAAAAGTGGTTTTTCAACACTAACGCAAGTGCGAAAAGTGGTTTTTCCACACTAATACAAGTGCAAAAGTGGTTTCCTGCACCAACACAAGTGCGAAAAGTGGATTTTCAACACTAACACAAGTGCAAAAAGTGGGTTTTCAACACTAACACAAGTGCGAAAAGTGGTTTCCTTCACTAACACAAGTGCGAAAAGTGGTTTCCTTCACCAACACCAGTGCGAAAAGTGGTTTTTCAACACTAACACAAGTTCGAAAAGTGGTTTTTCCACACTAATAGAAGTGCAAAAGTGGTTTCCTGCACCAACACAAGTGCGAAAAGTGGTTTTTCAACACTAACACAAGTGCGAAAAGTGGTTTCCTTCACTAACACATGTGCGAAAAGTGGGTTTTCAACACTAACACAAGTGCGAAAAGTGGTTTCCTTCACCAACACCAGTGCAAAAAGTGGTTTTTCAACACTAACACAAGTGCGAAAAGTGGTTTTTCCACACTAATACAAGTGCAAAAGTGGTTTCCTGCACCAACACAAGTGCAAAAAGTGGTTTTTCAACACTAACACAAGTTCGAAAAGTGGTTTTTCAACACTATCACAAGTGCAAAAAGTGTTTTTTCCACACTAATACAAGTGCAAAAGTGGTTTCCTGCACCAACACAAGTGCGAAAAGTGGTTTCCTTCCCTAACACATGTGCGAAAAGTGGGTTTTCAACACTATCACAAGTGCGAAAAGTGGTTTCCTTCACCAACACCAGTGCGAAAAGTGGTTTTTCAACACTAACACAAGTGCGAAAAGTGGTTTTTCCACACTAATACAAGTGCAAAAGTGGTTTCCTGCACCAACACAAGTGCGAAAAGTGGTTTTTCAACACTAACACAAGTGCGAAAAGTGGTTTTTCAACACTAACACAAGTGCGAAAAGTGGTTTTTCCACACTAATACAAGTGCAAAAGTGGTTTCCTGCACCAACACAAGTGTGAAAAGTGGTTTTTCAACACTAACACAAGTGCGAAAAGTGGTTTTTCAACACTATCACAAGTGCAAAAAGTGTTTTTTCCACACTAATACAAGTGCAAAAGTGGTTTCCTGCACCAACACAAGAGCGAAAAGTGGTTTTTCAACACTAACACAAGTGCGAAAAGTGGTTTTTCAACACTAACACAAGTGCAAAAAGTGTTTTTTCCACACTAATACAAGTGCAAAAGTGGTTTCCTGCACCAACACAAGTGCGAAAAGTGGATTTTCAACACTAACACAAGTGCGAAAAGTGGGTTTTCAACACTAACACAAGTGCAAAACGTGGTTTCCTTCACTAACACAAGTGCGAAAAGTGGTTTTTCAACACTAACACAAGTGCGAAAAGTGGTTTTTCCACACTAATACAAGTGCAAAAGTGGTTTCCTGCACCAACACAAGTGCGAAAAGTGGTTTTTCAACACTAACACAAGTGCAAAAGTGGTTTTTCAACACTATCACAAGTGCGAAAAGTGGTTTCCTTCACCAACACCAGTGCGAAAAGTGGGTTTTCAACACTAACACAAGTGCAAAAAGTGGTTTTTCAACACTATCACAAGTGCAAAAAGTGTTTTTTCCACACTAATACAAGTGCAAAAGTGGTTTCCTGCACCAACACAGGTGCGAAAAGTGGATTTTCAACACTATCACAAGTGCGAAAAGTGGTTTTTCCACACTAATACAAGTGCAAAAGTGGTTTTTTAAACACTAACACAAGTGCGAAAAGTGGTTTTTCAACACTATCACAAGTGCAAAAAGTGTTTTTTCCACACTAATACAAGTGCAAAAGTGGTTTCCTGTACCAACACAAGTGCGAAAAGTGGTTTCCTTCACTAACACATGTGCGAAAAGTGGGTTTTCAACACTAACACAAGTGCGAAAAGTGGTTTCCTTCACCAACACCAGTGCGAAAAGTAGTTTTTTCCACACTAATACAAGTGCAAAAGTGTTTTCCTGCACCAATACAAGTGCGAAAAGTGGTTTTTCAACACTAACACAAGTGCGAAAAGTGGTTTTTCAACACTAACACAAGTGCGAAAAGTGGTTTTTCCACACTAATACAACTGCAAAAGTGGTTTCCTGCACCAACACAAGTGCGAAAAGTGGTTTTTCAACACTAACACAAGTGCGAAAAGTGGTTTTTCAACACTATCACAAGTGCAAAAAGTGTTTTTCCCACACTAATACAAGTGCAAAAGTGGTTTCCTGCACCAACACAAATAAGAAAAGTGGTTTTTCAACACTAACACAAGTGCGAAAAGTGTTTTTTCCACACTAATACAAGTGCAAAAGTGGTTTCCTGCACCAACACAAGTGTGAAAAGTGGTTTTTCAACACTAACACAAGTGCGAAAAGTGGTTTTTCAACACTAACGCAAGTGCGAAAAGTGGTTTTTCCACACTAATACAAGTGCAAAAGTGGTTTCCTGCACCAACACAAGTGCGAAAAGTGGATTTTCAACACTAACACAAGTGCAAAAAGTGGGTTTTCAACAATAACACAAGTGCGAAAAGTGGTTTCCTTCACTAACACAAGTGCGAAAAGTGGTTTCCTTCACCAACACCAGTGCGAAAAGTGGTTTTTCAACACTAACACAAGTGCGAAAAGTGGTTTTTCCACACTCATAGAAGTGCAAAAGTGGTTTCCTGCACCAACACAAGTGCGAAAAGTGGTTTTTCAACACTAACACAAGTGCGAAAAGTGGTTTCCTTCACTAACACATGTGCGAAAAGTGGGTTTTCAACACTAACACAAGTGCGAAAAGTGGTTTCCTTCACCAACACCAGTGCAAAAAGTGGTTTTTCAACACTAACAAAAGTGCGAAAAGTGGTTTTTCCACACTAATACAAGTGCAAAAGTGGTTTCCTGCACCAACACAAGTGCGAAAAGTGGTTTTTCAACACTAACACAAGTTCGAAAAGTGGTTTTTCAACACTAGCACAAGTGCAAAAAGTGTTTTTTCCACACTAATACAAGTGCAAAAGTGGTTTCCTGCACCAACACAAGTGCGAAAAGTGGTTTCCTTCCCTAACACATGTGCGAAAAGTGGGTTTTCAACACTATCACAAGTGCGAAAAGTGGTTTCCTTCACCAACACCAGTGCGAAAAGTGGTTTTTCAACACTAACACAAGTGCGAAAAGTGGTTTTTCCACACTAATACAAGTGCAAAAGTGGTTTCCTGCACCAACACAAGTGCGAAAAGTAGTTTTTCAACACTAACACAAGTGCGAAAAGTGGTTTTTCAACACTATCACAAGTGCGAAAAGTGGTTTCCTTCACCAACACCAGTGCGAAAAGTGGGTTTTCAACACTAACACAAGTGCGAAAAGTGGTTTTTCAACACTGTCACAAGTGCAAAAAGTGTTATTTCCACACTAATACAAGTGCAAAAGTGGTTTCCTGCACCAACACAAGTGCGAAAAGTGGTTTTTCAACACTAACACAAGTGCGAATAGTGGTTTTTCAACACTATCACAAGTGCAAAAAGTATTTTTTCCACACTAATACAAGTGCAAAAGTGGTTTCCTGCACCAACACAAGTGCGAAAAGTGGATTTTCAACACTAACACAAGTGCAAAAAGTGGGTTTTCAACACTAACACAAGTGCGAAAAGTGGTTTCCTTCACTAACACAAGTGCGAAAAGTGGTTTTTCAACACTAACACAAGTGCGAAAAGTGGTTTTTCAACACTAACACAAGTGCGAAAAGTAGTTTTTCCACACTAATACAAGTGCAAAAGTGTTTTCCTGCACCAATACAAGTGCGAAAAGTGGTTTTTCAACACTAACACAAGTGCGAAAAGTGGTTTTTCAACACTAACACAAGTGCGAAAAGTGGTTTTTCCACACTAATACAACTGCAAAAGTGGTTTCCTGCACCAACACAAGTGCGAAAAGTGGTTTTTCAACACTAACACAAGTGCGAAAAGTGGTTTTTCAACACTATCACAAGTGCAAAAAGTGTTTTTTCCACACTAATACAAGGGCAAAAGTGGTTTCCTGCACCAACACAAGTGCGAAAAGTGGTTTTTCAACACACACACAAGTGCGAAAAGTGGTTTTTCAACACCATTTCAAGTGCAAAAAGTGTTTTTTCAACACTAACACAAATGCGAAAAGTGGTTTCCTACACCAACACAAGTGGGAAAAGTGGATTTTCAACACTAACACAAGTGTGAAAAGTGGTTTTTCAACACTAACACAAGTGTGAAAAGTGGTTTCCTTCACTAACACATGTGCGAAAAGTGGTTTTTCAACACTAACACAAGTGCGAAAAGTGGTTTCCTTCACTAACACATGTGCGAAAAGTGGATTTTCAACACTAACACAAGTGCGAAAAGTGGTTTCCTTCACTAACACATGTGAAAAAAGTGGGTTTTCAACACTAACACAAGTGCGAAAAGTGGTTTTTCAACACTAACATAAGTGCGAAAAGTGGGTTTTTAACACTAACACAAGTGCAAAAAGTGGTTTTTCCACACTAATACAAGTGCAAAAGTGGTTTCCTGCACCAACACAAGTGCGAAAAGTGGTTTCCTTCACTAACACATGTGCGAAAAGTGGGTTTTCAACACGAACACAAGTGCGAAAAGTGGTTTCCTACACCAACACCAGTGCAAAAAGTGGTTTTTCAACACTAACACAAGTGCGAAAAGTGGTTTTTCCACACTAATACAAGTGCAACAAGTGGTTTCCTGCACCAACACAAGTGAAAAAAGTAGTTTTTCAACACTAACACAAGTGCAAAAAGTGGTTTTTCAACACTATCACAAGTGCAAAAAGTGTTTTTTCCACACTAATACAAGTGCAAAAGTGGTTTCCTGCACCAATACAAGTGCGAAAAGTGGTTTCCTTCACTAACACATGTGCGAAAAGTGGGTTTTCAACACTAACACAAGTGCAAAAAGTGGTTTACTTCACCAACACCAGTGCGAAAAGTGGTTTTTCAACACTAACACAAGTGCGAAAAGTGGTTTTTCCACACTAATACAAGTGCAAAAGTGGTTTCCTGCACCAACACAAGTGCGAAAAGTGGTTTTTCAACACTAACACAAGTGCGAAAAGTGGTTTTTCAACACTAACACAAGTGCGAAAAGTGGTTTTTCCACACTAATACAAGTGCAAAAGTGGTTTCCTGCACCAACACAAGTGTGAAAAGTGGTTTTTCAACACTAACACAAGTGCGAAAAGTGGTTTTTCAACACTATCACAAGTGCAAAAAGTGTTTTTTCCACACTAATACAAGTGCAAAAGTGGTTTCCTGCACCAACACAAGTGCGAAAAGTGGATTGTCAACACTAACACAAGTACAAAAAGTGGGTTTTCAACACTAACACAAGTGCGAAAAGTGGTTTCCTTCACGAACACAAGTGCGAAAAGTGGTTTTTCAACACTAACACAAGTGCGAAAAGTGGTTTTTCAACACTAACACAAGTGCGAAAAGTGATTTTTCCACACTAATACAAGTGCGAAAAGTTGTTTCCTTCACTAACACAAGTGCGAAAAGTGGTTTTTCAACACTAACACAAGTGCGAAAAGTGGTTTTTCAACACTAACACAAGTGCGAAAAGTAGTTTTCCCACACTAATACAAGTGCAAAAGTGGTTTCCTGCACCAACACAAGTGCGAAAAGTGGTTTTTCAACACTAACACAAGTGCGAAAAGTGGTTTTTCAACACTATCACAAGTGCAAAAAGTGTTTTTTCCACACTAATACAAGGGCAAAAGTGGTTTCCTGCACCAACACAAGTGCGAAAAGTGGTTTTTCAACACTAACACAAGTGCGAAAAGTGGTTTTTCAACACTATTTCAAGTGCAAAAAGTGGTTTTTCAACACTAACACAAATGCGAAAAGTGGTTTCCTACACCAACACAAGTGGGAAAAGTGGATTTTCAACACTAACACAAGTGCGAAAAGTGGTTTTTCAACACTAACACAAGTGTGAAAAGTGGTTTCCTTCACTAACACAAGTGCGAAAAGTGGGTTTTCAACACTAACACAAGTGCGAAAAGTGGTTTCCTTCACTAACACAAGTGCGAAAAGTGGGTTTTCAACACTAACACAAGTGCAAAAAGTGGTTTTTCCACACTAATACAAGTGCAAAAGTGGTTTCCTGCACCAACACATGTGCGAAAAGTGGTTTTTCAACACTAACACAAGTGCGAAAAGTGGTTTCCTTCACTAACACAAGTGCGAAAAGTGGGTTTTCAACACTAACACAAGTGCAAAAAGTGGTTTTTCCACACTAATACAAGTGCAAAAGTGGTTTCCTGCACCAACACAAGTGCGAAAAGTGGTTTCCTTCACTAACACATGTGCGAAAAGTGGGTTTTCAATACGAACACAAGTGCGAAAAGTGGTTTCCTACACCAACACCAGTGCGAAAAGTGGTTTTTCAACACTAACACAAGTGCGAAAAGTGGTTTTTCCACACTAATACAAGTGCAAAAGTGGTTTCCTGCACCAACACAGGTGAAAAAAGTGGTTTTTCAACACTAACACAAGTGCAAAAAGTGGTTTTTCAACACTATCACAAGTGCAAAAAGTGTTTTTTCCACACTAATACAAGTGCAAACGTGGTTTCCTGCACCAATACAAGTGCGAAAAGTGGTTTCCTTCACTAACACACGTGCGAAAAGTGGGTTTTCAACACTAACACAAGTGCAAAAAGTGGTTTTCTTCACCAACACCAGTGCGAAAAGTGGTTTTCAACACTAACACAAGTGCGAAAAGTGGTTTTTCCACACTAATACAAGTGCAAAAGTGGTTTCCTGCACCAACACAAGTGCGAAAAGTGGTTTTTCAACACTAACACAAGTGCAAAAAGTGGTTTTTCAACACTAACACAAGTGCGAAAAGTGGTTTTTCCACACTAATACAAGTGCAAAAGTGGTTTCCTGCACCAACACAAGTGTGAAAAGTGGTTTTTCAACACTAACACAAGTGCGAAAAGTGGTTTTTCAACACTATCACAAGTGCAAAAAGTGTTTTTTCCACACTAATACAAGTGCAAAAGTGGTTTCCTGCACCAACACAAGAGCGAAAAGTGGTTTTTCAACACTAACACAAGTGCGAAAAGTGGTTTTTCAACACTAACACAAGTGCAAAAAGTGTTTTTTCCACACTAATACAAGTGCAAAAGTGGTTTCCTGCACCAACACAAGTGCGAAAAGTGGATTTTCAACACTAACACAAGTGCGAAAAGTGGGTTTTCAACACTAACACAAGTGCGAAACGTGGTTTCCTTCACTAACACAAGTGCGAAAAGTGGTTTTTCAACACTAACACAAGTGCGAAAAGTGGTTTTTCCACACTAATACAAGTGCAAAAGTGGTTTCCTGCACCAACACAAGTGCGAAAAGTGGTTTTTCAACACTAACACAAGTGCGAAAAGTGGTTTTTCAACACTATCACAAGTGCGAAAAGTGGTTTCCTTCACCAACACCAGTGCGAAAAGTGGGTTTTCAACACTAACACAAGTGCAAAAAGTGGTTTTTCAACACTATCACAAGTGCAAAAAGTGTTTTTTCCACACTAATACAAGTGCAAAAGTGGTTTCCTGCACCAACACAGGTGCGAAAAGTGGATTTTCAACACTATCACAAGTGCGAAAAGTGGTTTTTCCACACTAATACAAGTGCAAAAGTGGTTTTTTCAACACTAACACAAGTGCGAAAAGTGGTTTTTCAACACTATCACAAGTGCAAAAAGTGTTTTTTCCACACTAATACAAGTGCAAAAGTGGTTTCCTGTACCAACACAAGTGCGAAAAGTGGTTTCCTTCACTAACACATGTGCGAAAAGTGGGTTTTCAACACTAACACAAGTGCGAAAAGTGGTTTCCTTCACCAACACCAGTGCGAAAAGTAGTTTTTTCCACACTAATACAAGTGCAAAAGTGTTTTCCTGCACCAATACAAGTGCGAAAAGTGGTTTTTCAACACTAACACAAGTGCGAAAAGTGGTTTTTCAACACTAACACAAGTGCGAAAAGTGGTTTTTCCACACTAATACAACTGCAAAAGTGGTTTCCTGCACCAACACAAGTGCGAAAAGTGGTTTTTCAACACTAACACAAGTGCGAAAAGTGGTTTTTCAACACTATCACAAGTGCAAAAAGTGTTTTTCCCACACTAATACAAGTGCAAAAGTGGTTTCCTGCACCAACACAAATAAGAAAAGTGGTTTTTCAACACTAACACAAGTGCGAAAAGTGTTTTTTCCACACTAATACAAGTGCAAAAGTGGTTTCCTGCACCAACACAAGTGTGAAAAGTGGTTTTTCAACACTAACACAAGTGCGAAAAGTGGTTTTTCAACACTAACACAAGTGCGAAAAGTGGTTTTTCCACACTAATACAAGTGCAAAAGTGGTTTCCTGCACCAACACAAGTGCGAAAAGTGGATTTTCAACACTAACACAAGTGCAAAAAGTGGGTTTTCAACACTAACACAAGTGCGAAAAGTGGTTTCCTTCACTAACACAAGTGCGAAAAGTGGTTTCCTTCACCAACACCAGTGCGAAAAGTGGTTTTTCAACACTAACACAAGTGCGAAAAGTGGTTTTTCCACACTAATAGAAGTGCAAAAGTGGTTTCCTGCACCAACACAAGTGCGAAAAGTGGTTTTTCAACACTAACACAAGTGCGAAAAGTGGTTTCCTTCACTAACACATGTGCGAAAAGTGGGTTTTCAACACTAACACAAGTGCGAAAAGTGGTTTCCTTCACCAACACCAGTGCAAAAAGTGGTTTTTCAACACTAACACAAGTGCGAAAAGTGGTTTTTCCACACTAATACAAGTGCAAAAGTGGTTTCCTGCACCAACACAAGTGCGAAAAGTGGTTTTTCAACACTAACACAAGTTCGAAAAGTGGTTTTTCAACACTATCACAAGTGCAAAAAGTGTTTTTTCCACACTAATACAAGTGCAAAAGTGGTTTCCTGCACCAACACAAGTGCGAAAAGTGGTTTCCTTCCCTAACACATGTGCGAAAAGTGGGTTTTCAACACTATCACAAGTGCGAAAAGTGGTTTCCTTCACCAACACCAGTGCGAAAAGTGGTTTTTCAACACTAACACAAGTGCGAAAAGTGGTTTTTCCACACTAATACAAGTGCAAAAGTGGTTTCCTGCACCAACACAAGTGCGAAAAGTAGTTTTTCAACACTAACACAAGTGCGAAAAGTGGTTTTTCAACACTATCACAAGTGCGAAAAGTGGTTTCCTTCACCAACACCAGTGCGAAAAGTGGGTTTTCAACACTAACAAAAGTGCGAAAAGTGGTTTTTCAACACTAACACAAGTGCGAAAAGTGGTTTTTCAACACTATCACAAGTGCAAAAAGTGTTTTTTCCACACTAATACAAGTGCAAAAGTGGTTTCCTGTACCAACACAAGTGCGAAAAGTGGTTTCCTTCACTAACACATGTGCGAAAAGTGGGTTTTCAACACTAACACAAGTGCGAAAAGTGGTTTCCTTCACCAACACCAGTGCGAAAAGTAGTTTTTTCCACACTAATACAAGTGCAAAAGTGTTTTCCTGCACCAATACAAGTGCGAAAAGTGGTTTTTCAACACTAACACAAGTGCGAAAAGTGGTTTTTCAACACTAACACAAGTGCGAAAAGTGGTTTTTCCACACTAATACAACTGCAAAAGTGGTTTCCTGCACCAACACAAGTGCGAAAAGTGGTTTTTCAACACTAACACAAGTGCGAAAAGTGGTTTTTCAACACTATCACAAGTGCAAAAAGTGTTTTTCCCACACTAATACAAGTGCAAAAGTGGTTTCCTGCACCAACACAAATAAGAAAAGTGGTTTTTCAACACTAACACAAGTGCGAAAAGTGTTTTTTCCACACTAATACAAGTGCAAAAGTGGTTTCCTGCACCAACACAAGTGTGAAAAGTGGTTTTTCAACACTAACACAAGTGCGAAAAGTGGTTTTTCAACACTAACACAAGTGCGAAAAGTGGTTTTTCCACACTAATACAAGTGCAAAAGTGGTTTCCTGCACCAACACAAGTGCGAAAAGTGGATTTTCAACACTAACACAAGTGCAAAAAGTGGGTTTTCAACACTAACACAAGTGCGAAAAGTGGTTTCCTTCACTAACACAAGTGCGAAAAGTGGTTTCCTTCACCAACACCAGTGCGAAAAGTGGTTTTTCAACACTAACACAAGTGCGAAAAGTGGTTTTTCCACACTAATAGAAGTGCAAAAGTGGTTTCCTGCACCAACACAAGTGCGAAAAGTGGTTTTTCAACACTAACACAAGTGCGAAAAGTGGTTTCCTTCACTAACACATGTGCGAAAAGTGGGTTTTCAACACTAACACAAGTGCGAAAAGTGGTTTCCTTCACCAACACCAGTGCAAAAAGTGGTTTTTCAACACTAACACAAGTGCGAAAAGTGGTTTTTCCACACTAATACAAGTGCAAAAGTGGTTTCCTGCACCAACACAAGTGCGAAAAGTGGTTTTTCAACACTAACACAAGTTCGAAAAGTGCTTTTTCAACACTATCACAAGTGCAAAAAGTGTTTTTTCCACACTAATACAAGTGCAAAAGTGGTTTCCTGCACCAACACAAGTGCGAAAAGTGGTTTCCTTCCCTAACACATGTGCGAAAAGTGGGTTTTCAACACTATCACAAGTGCGAAAAGTGGTTTCCTTCACCAACACCAGTGCGAAAAGTGGTTTTTCAACACTAACACAAGTGCGAAAAGTGGTTTTTCCACACTAATACAAGTGCAAAAGTGGTTTCCTGCACCAACACAAGTGCGAAAAGTAGTTTTTCAACACTAACACAAGTGCGAAAAGTGGTTTTTCAACACTATCACAAGTGCGAAAAGTGGTTTCCTTCACCAACACCAGTGCGAAAAGTGGGTTTTCAACACTAACACAAGTGCGAAAAGTGGTTTTTCAACACTGTCACAAGTGCAAAAAGTGTTATTTCCACACTAATACAAGTGCAAAAGTGGTTTCCTGCACCAACACAAGTGCGAAAAGTGGTTTTTCAACACTAACACAAGTGCGAATAGTGGTTTTTCAACACTATCACAAGTGCAAAAAGTGTTTTTTCCACACTAATACAAGTGCAAAAGTGGTTTCCTGCACCAACACAAGTGCGAAAAGTGGATTTTCAACACTAACACAAGTGCAAAAAGTGGGTTTTCAACACTAACACAAGTGCGAAAAGTGGTTTCCTTCACTAACACAAGTGCGAAAAGTGGTTTTTCAACACTAACACAAGTGCGAAAAGTGGTATTTCAACACTAACACAAGTGCGAAAAGTAGTTTTCCCACACTAATACAAGTGCAAAAGTGGTTTCCTGCACCAACACAAGTGCGAAAAGTGGTTTTTCAACACTAACACAAGTGCGAAAAGTGGTTTTTCAACACTAACACAAGTGCGAAAAGTGGGTTTTTCCACACTAATACAACTGCAAAAGTGGTTTCCTGCACCAACACAAGTGCGAAAAGTGGTTTTTCAACACTAACACAAGTGCGAAAAGTGGTTTTTCAACACTATCACAAGTGCGAAAAGTGGTTTCCTTCACTAACACATGTGAAAAAAGTGGGTTTTCAACACTAACACAAGTGCGAAAAGTGGTTTTTCAACACCAACACAAGTGCGAAAACTAGTTTTTCAACACTAACACAAGTGCGAAAAGTGGGTTTTCAACACTAACACAAGTGCAAAAAGTGGTTTTTCCACACTAATACAAGTGCAAAAGTGGTTTCCTGCACCAACACAAGTGCGAAAAGTGGTTTCCTTCACTAACACATGTGCGAAAAGTGGGTTTTCAACACGAACACAAGTGCGAAAAGTGGTTTCCTACACCAACACCAGTGCAAAAAGTGGTTTTTCAACACTAACACAAGTGCGAAAAGTGGTTTTTCCACACTAATACAAGTGCAACAAGTGGTTTCCTGCACCAACACAAGTGAAAAAAGTGGTTTTTCAACACTAACACAAGTGCAAAAAGTGGTTTTTCAACACTATCACAAGTGCAAAAAGTGTTTTTTCCACACTAATACAAGTGCAAAAGTGGTTTCCTGCACCAATACAAGTGCGAAAAGTGGTTTCCTTCACTAACACACGTGCGAAAAGTGGGTTTTCAACACTAACACAAGTGCAAAAAGTGGTTTTCTTCACCAACACCAGTGCGAAAAGTGGTTTTTCAACACTAACACAAGTGCGAAAAGTGGTTTTTCCACACTAATACAAGTGCAAAAGTGGTTTCCTGCACCAACACAAGTGCGAAAAGTGGTTTTTCAACACTAACACAAGTGCGAAAAGTGGTTTTTCAACACTAACACAAGTGCGAAAAGTGGTTTTTCCACACTAATACAAGTGCAAAAGTGGTTTCCTGCACCAACACAAGTGTGAAAAGTGGTTTTTCAACACTAACACAAGTGCGAAAAGTGGTTTTTCAACACTATCACAAGTGCAAAAAGTGTTTTTTCCACACTAATACAAGTGCAAAAGTGGTTTCCTGCACCAACACAAGTGCGAAAAGTGGATTGTCAACACTAACACAAGTACAAAAAGTGGGTTTTCAACACTAACACAAGTGCGAAAAGTGGTTTCCTTCACGAACACAAGTGCGAAAAGTGGTTTTTCAACACTAACACAAGTGCGAAAAGTGGTTTTTCAACACTAACACAAGTGCGAAAAGTGATTTTTCCACACTAATACAAGTGCGAAAAGTGGTTTCCTTCACTAACACAAGTGCGAAAAGTGGTTTTTCAACACTAACACAAGTGCGAAAAGTGGTTTTTCAACACTAACACAAGTGCGAAAAGTAGTTTTCCCACACTAATACAAGTGCAAAAGTGGTTTCCTGCACCAACACAAGTGCGAAAAGTGGTTTTTCAACACTAACACAAGTGCGAAAAGTGGTTTTTCAACACTATCACAAGTGCAAAAAGTGTTTTTTCCACACTAATACAAGGGCAAAAGTGGTTTCCTGCACCAACACAAGTGCGAAAAGTGGTTTTTCAACACTAACACAAGTGCGAAAAGTGGTTTTTCAACACTATTTCAAGTGCAAAAAGTGGTTTTTCAACACTAACACAAATGCGAAAAGTGGTTTCCTACACCAACACAAGTGGGAAAAGTGGATTTTCAACACTAACACAAGTGCGAAAAGTGGTTTTTCAACACTAACACAAGTGTGAAAAGTGGTTTCCTTCACTAACACATGTGCGAAAAGTGGTTTTTCAACACTAACACAAGTGCGAAAAGTGGTTTCCTTCACTAACACATGTGCGAAAAGTGGATTTTCAACACTAACACAAGTGCGAAAAGTGGTTTCCTTCACTAACACATGTGAAAAAAGTGGGTTTTCAACACTAACACAAGTGCGAAAAGTGGTTTTTCAACACCAACACAAGTGCGAAAACTAGTTTTTCAACACTAACACAAGTGCGAAAAGTGGGTTTTCAACACTAACACAAGTGCAAAAAGTGGTTTTTCCACACTAATACAAGTGCAAAAGTGGTTTCCTGCACCAACACAAGTGCGGAAAGTGGTTTCCTTCACTAACACATGTGCGAAAAGTGGGTTTTCAACACGAACACAAGTGCGAAAAGTGGTTTCCTACACCAACACCAGTGCAAAAAGTGGTTTTTCAACACTAACACAAGTGCAAAAAGTGGTTTTTCAACACTATCACAAGTGCAAAAAGTGTTTTTTCCACACTAATACAAGTGCAAAAGTGGTTTCCTGCACCAATACAAGTGCGAAAAGTGGTTTCCTTCACTAACACACGTGCGAAAAGTGGGTTTTCAACACTAACACAAGTGCAAAAAGTGGTTTTCTTCACCAACACCAGTGCGAAAAGTGGTTTTTCAACACTAACACAAGTGCGAAAAGTGGTTTTTCCACACTAATACAAGTGCAAAAGTGGTTTCCTGCACCAACACAAGTGCGAAAAGTGGTTTTTCAACACTAACACAAGTGCGAAAAGTGGTTTTTCCACACTAATACAAGTGCAAAAATGGCTTCCTGCACCAACACAAGTGTGAAAAGTGGTTTTTCAACACTAACACAAGTGCGAAAAGTGGTTTTTCAACACTATCACAAGTGCGAAAAGTGGTTTTTCCACACTAATACAAGTGCAAAAGTGGTTTCCTGCACCAACACAAGTGCGAAAAGTGGTTTTTCAACACTAACACAAGTGCGAAAAGTGGTTTTTCAACACTATCACAAGTGCGAAAAGTGGTTTCCTTCACCAACACCAGTGCGAAAAGTGGGTTTTCAACACTAACACAAGTGCAAAAAGTGGTTTTTCAACACTATCACAAGTGCAAAAAGTGTTTTTTCCACAATAATACAAGTGCAAAAGTGGTTTCCTGCACCAACACAAGTGCGAAAAGTGGTTTTTCAACACTAACACAAGTGCGAAAAGTGGTTTTTCAACACTATCACAAGTGCAAAAAGTGTTTTTTCCACACTAATACAAGTGCAAAAGTGGTTTCCTGCACCAACACAGGTGCGAAAAGTGGATTTTCAACACTATCACAAGTGCGAAAAGTGGTTTTTCCACACTAATATAAGTGCAAAAGTGGTTTTTTCAACACTAACACAAGTGCGAAAAGTGGTTTTTCAACACAATCACAAGTGCAAAAAGTGTTTTTTCCACACTAATACAAGTGCAAAAGTGGTTTCCTGTATCAACACAAGTGCGAAAAGTGGTTTCCTTCACTAACACATGTGCGAAAAGTGGGTTTTCAACACTAACACAAGTGCGAAAAGTGGTTTCCTTCACCAACACCAGTGCGAAAAGTAGTTTTTTCCACACTAATACAAGTGCAAAAGTGTTTTCCTGCACCAATACAAGTGCGAAAAGTGGTTTTTCAACACTAACACAAGTGCGAAAAGTGGTTTTTCAACACTAACACAAGTGCGAAAAGTGGTTTTTCCACACTAATACAACTGCAAAAGTGGTTTCCTGCACCAACACAAGTGCGAAAAGTGGTTTTTCAACACTAACACAAGTGCGAAAAGTGGTTTTTCAACACTATCACAAGTGCAAAAAGTGTTTTTCCCACACTAATACAAGTGCAAAAGTGGTTTCCTGCACCAACACAAATAAGAAAAGTGGTTTTTCAACACTAACACAAGTGCGAAAAGTGTTTTTTCCACACTAATACAAGTGCAAAAGTGGTTTCCTGCACCAACACAAGTGTGAAAAGTGGTTTTTCAACACTAACACAAGTGCGAAAAGTGGTTTTTCAACACTAACACAAGTGCGAAAAGTGGTTTTTCCACACTAATACAAGTGCAAAAGTGGTTTCCTGCACCAACACAAGTGCGAAAAGTGGATTTTCAACACTAACACAAGTGCGAAAAGTGGGTTTTCAACACTAACACAAGTGCGAAAAGTGGTTTCCTTCACTAACACATGTGCGAAAAGTGGTTTTTCAACACTAACACAAGTGCGAAAAGTGGTTTCCTTCACTAACACATCCGCGAAAAGTGGATTTTCAACACTAACACAAGTGCGAAAAAAGTGGGTTTTCAACACTAACACAAGTGCGAAAAGTGGTTTTTCAACACCAACACAAGTGCGAAAACTAGTTTTTCAACACTAACACAAGTGCGAAAAGTGGGTTTTCAACACTAACACAAGTGCAAAAAGTGGTTTTTCCACACTAATACAAGTGCAAAAGTGGTTTCCTGCACCAACACAAGTGCGAAAAGTGGTTTCCTTCACTAACACATGTGCGAAAAGTGGGTTTTCAATACGAACACAAGTGCGAAAAGTGGTTTCCTACACCAACACCAGTGCGAAAAGTGGTTTTTCAACACTAACACAAGTGCGAAAAGTGGTTTTTCCACACTAATACAAGTGCAAAAGTGGTTTCCTGCACCAACACAGGTGAAAAAAGTGGTTTTTCAACACTAACACAAGTGCAAAAAGTGGTTTTTCAACACTATCACAAGTGCAAAAAGTGGTTTTTCCACACTAATACAAGTGCAAACGTGGTTTCCTGCACCAATACAAGTGCGAAAAGTGGTTTCCTTCACTAACACACGTGCGAAAAGTGGGTTTTCAACACTAACACAAGTGCAAAAAGTGGTTTTCTTCACCAACACCAGTGCGAAAAGTGGTTTTTCAACACTAACACAAGTGCAAAAAGTGGTTTTTCCACACTAATACAAGTGCAAAAGTGGTTTCCTGCACCAACACAAGTGCGAAAAGTGGTTTTTCAACACTAACACAAGTGCGAAAAGTGGTTTTTCAACACTAACACAAGTGCGAAAAGTGGTTTTTCCACACTAATACAAGTGCAAAAGTGGTTTCCTGCACCAACACAAGTGTGAAAAGTGGTTTTTCAACACTAACACAAGTGCGAAAAGTGGTTTTTCAACACTATCACAAGTGCAAAAAGTGTTTTTTCCACACTAATACAAGTGCAAAAGTGGTTTCCTGCACCAACACAAGAGCGAAAAGTGGTTTTTCAACACTAACACAAGTGCGAAAAGTGGTTTTTCAACACTAACACAAGTGCAAAAAGTGTTTTTTCCACACTAATACAAGTGCAAAAGTGGTTTCCTGCACCAACACAAGTGCGAAAAGTGGATTTTCAACACTAACACAAGTGCGAAAAGTGGGTTTTCAACACTAACACAAGTGCGAAACGTGGTTTCCTTCACTAACACAAGTGCGAAAAGTGGTTTTTCAACACTAACACAAGTGCGAAAAGTGGTTTTTCCACACTAATACAAGTGCAAAAGTGGTTTCCTGCACCAACACAAGTGCGAAAAGTGGTTTTTCAACACTAACACAAGTGCGAAAAGTGGTTTTTCAACACTATCACAAGTGCGAAAAGTGGTTTCCTTCACCAACACCAGTGCGAAAAGTGGGTTTTCAACACTAACACGAGTGCAAAAAGTGGTTTTTCAACACTATCACAAGTGCAAAAAGTGTTTTTTCCACACTAATACAAGTGCAAAAGTGGTTTCCTGCACCAACACAAGTGCGAAAAGTGGTTTTTCAACACTAACACAAGTGCGAATAGTGGTTTTTCAACACTATCACAAGTGCAAAAAGTGTTTTTTCCACACTAATACAAGTGCAAAAGTGGTTTCCTGCACCAACACAGGTGCGAAAAGTGGATTTTCAACACTATCACAAGTGCGAAAAGTGGTTTTTCCACACTAATACAAGTGCAAAAGTG
The DNA here is from genome assembly GCF_964187855.1 of Myxine glutinosa. Classification (NCBI taxonomy): domain Eukaryota; kingdom Metazoa; phylum Chordata; class Myxini; order Myxiniformes; family Myxinidae; genus Myxine; species Myxine glutinosa. The sequence goes on from NW_027616734.1 coordinate 41,430, forward strand.
GTTTTTTCAACACTAACACAAGTGCAAAAAGTGTTTTTTCCACACTAATACAAGTGCAAAAGTGGTTTCCTGTACCAACACAAGTGCGAAAAGTGGTTTCCTTCACTAACACATGTGCGAAAAGTGGGTTTTCAACACTAACACAAGTGCGAAAAGTGGTTTCCTTCACCAACACCAGTGCGAAAAGTAGTTTTTTCCACACTAATACAAGTGCAAAAGTGTTTTCCTGCACCAATACAAGTGCGAAAAGTGGTTTTTCCACACTAACACAAGTGCGAAAAGTGGTTTTTCAACACTAACACAAGTGCGAAAAGTGGTTTTTCCACACTAATACAACTGCAAAAGTGGTTTCCTGCACCAACACAAGTGCGAAAAGTGGTTTTTCAACACTAACACAAGTGCGAAAAGTGGTTTTTCAACACTATCACAAGTGCAAAAAGTGTTTTTCCCACACTAATACAAGTGCAAAAGTGGTTTCCTGCACCAACACAAATAAGAAAAGTGGTTTTTCAACACTAGCACAAGTGCGAAAAGTGTTTTTTCCACACTAATACAAGTGCAAAAGTGGTTTCCTGCACCAACACAAGTGTGAAAAGTGGTTTTTCAACACTAACACAAGTGCGAAAAGTGGTTTTTCAACACTAACGCAAGTGCGAAAAGTGGTTTTTCCACACTAATACAAGTGCAAAAGTGGTTTCCTGCACCAACACAAGTGCGAAAAGTGGATTTTCAACACTAACACAAGTGCAAAAAGTGGGTTTTCAACACTAACACAAGTGCGAAAAGTGGTTTCCTTCACTAACACAAGTGCGAAAAGTGGTTTCCTTCACCAACACCAGTGCGAAAAGTGGTTTTTCAATACTAACACAAGTGCGAAAAGTGGTTTTTCCACACTAATAGAAGTGCAAAAGTGGTTTCCTGCACCAACACAAGTGCGAAAAGTGGTTTTTCAACACTAACACAAGTGCGAAAAGTGGTTTCCTTCACTAACACATGTGCGAAAAGTGGGTTTTCAACACTAACACAAGTGCGAAAATTGGTTTCCTTCACCAACACCAGTGCAAAAAGTGGTTTTTCAACACTAACACAAGTGCGAAAAGTGGTTTTTCCACACTAATACAAGTGCAAAAGTGGTTTCCTGCACCAACACAAGTGCAAAAAGTGGTTTTTCAACACTAACACAAGTTCGAAAAGTGGTTTTTCAACACTATCACAAGTGCAAAAAGTGTTTTTTCCACACTAATACAAGTGCAAAAGTGGTTTCCTGCACCAACACAAGTGCGAAAAGTGGTTTCCTTCCCTAACACATGTGCGAAAAGTGGGTTTTCAACACTATCACAAGTGCGAAAAGTGGTTTCCTTCACCAACACCAGTGCGAAAAGTGGTTTTTCAACACTAACACAAGTGCGAAAAGTGGTTTTTCCACACTAATACAAGTGCAAAAGTGGTTTCCTGCACCAACACAAGTGCGAAAAGTGGTTTTTCAACACTAACACAAGTGCGAAAAGTGGTTTTTCAACACTAACACAAGTGCGAAAAGTGGTTTTTCCACACTAATACAAGTGCAAAAGTGGTTTCCTGCACCAACACAAGTGTGAAAAGTGGTTTTTCAACACTAACACAAGTGCGAAAAGTGGTTTTTCAACACTATCACAAGTGCAAAAAGTGTTTTTTCCACACTAATACAAGTGCAAAAGTGGTTTCCTGCACCAACACAAGAGCGAAAAGTGGTTTTTCAACACTAACACAAGTGCGAAAAGTGGTTTTTCAACACTAACACAAGTGCAAAAAGTGTTTTTTCCACACTAATACAAGTGCAAAAGTGGTTTCCTGCACCAACACAAGTGCGAAAAGTGGATTTTCAACACTAACACAAGTGCGAAAAGTGGGTTTTCAACACTAACACAAGTGCAAAACGTGGTTTCCTTCACTAACACAAGTGCGAAAAGTGGTTTTTCAACACTAACACAAGTGCGAAAAGTGGTTTTTCCACACTAATACAAGTGCAAAAGTGGTTTCCTGCACCAACACAAGTGCGAAAAGTGGTTTTTCAACACTAACACAAGTGCGAAAAGTGGTTTTTCAACACTATCACAAGTGCGAAAAGTGGTTTCCTTCACCAACACCAGTGCGAAAAGTGGGTTTTCAACACTAACACAAGTGCAAAAAGTGGTTTTTCAACACTATCACAAGTGCAAAAAGTGTTTTTTCCACACTAATACAAGTGCAAAAGTGGTTTCCTGCACCAACACAGGTGCGAAAAGTGGATTTTCAACACTATCACAAGTGCGAAAAGTGGTTTTTCCACACTAATACAAGTGCAAAAGTGGTTTTTTCAACACTAACACAAGTGCGAAAAGTGGTTTTTCAACACTATCACAAGTGCAAAAAGTGTTTTTTCCACACTAATACAAGTGCAAAAGTGGTTTCCTGTACCAACACAAGTGCGAAAAGTGGTTTCCTTCACTAACACATGTGCGAAAAGTGGGTTTTCAACACTAACACAAGTGCGAAAAGTGGTTTCCTTCACCAACACCAGTGCGAAAAGTAGTTTTTTCCACACTAATACAAGTGCAAAAGTGTTTTCCTGCACCAATACAAGTGCGAAAAGTGGTTTTTCAACACTAACACAAGTGCGAAAAGTGGTTTTTCAACACTAACACAAGTGCGAAAAGTGGTTTTTCCACACTAATACAACTGCAAAAGTGGTTTCCTGCACCAACACAAGTGCGAAAAGTGGTTTTTCAACACTAACACAAGTGCGAAAAGTGGTTTTTCAACACTATCACAAGTGCAAAAAGTGTTTTTCCCACACTAATACAAGTGCAAAAGTGGTTTCCTGCACCAACACAAATAAGAAAAGTGGTTTTTCAACACTAACACAAGTGCGAAAAGTGTTTTTTCCACACTAATACAAGTGCAAAAGTGGTTTCCTGCACCAACACAAGTGTGAAAAGTGGTTTTTCAACACTAACACAAGTGCGAAAAGTGGTTTTTCAACACTAACGCAAGTGCGAAAAGTGGTTTTTCCACACTAATACAAGTGCAAAAGTGGTTTCCTGCACCAACACAAGTGCGAAAAGTGGATTTTCAACACTAACACAAGTGCAAAAAGTGGGTTTTCAACAATAACACAAGTGCGAAAAGTGGTTTCCTTCACTAACACAAGTGCGAAAAGTGGTTTCCTTCACCAACACCAGTGCGAAAAGTGGTTTTTCAACACTAACACAAGTGCGAAAAGTGGTTTTTCCACACTCATAGAAGTGCAAAAGTGGTTTCCTGCACCAACACAAGTGCGAAAAGTGGTTTTTCAACACTAACACAAGTGCGAAAAGTGGTTTCCTTCACTAACACATGTGCGAAAAGTGGGTTTTCAACACTAACACAAGTGCGAAAAGTGGTTTCCTTCACCAACACCAGTGCAAAAAGTGGTTTTTCAACACTAACAAAAGTGCGAAAAGTGGTTTTTCCACACTAATACAAGTGCAAAAGTGGTTTCCTGCACCAACACAAGTGCGAAAAGTGGTTTTTCAACACTAACACAAGTTCGAAAAGTGGTTTTTCAACACTATCACAAGTGCAAAAAGTGTTTTTTCCACACTAATACAAGTGCAAAAGTGGTTTCCTGCACCAACACAAGTGCGAAAAGTGGTTTCCTTCCCTAACACATGTGCGAAAAGTGGGTTTTCAACACTATCACAAGTGCGAAAAGTGGTTTCCTTCACCAACACCAGTGCGAAAAGTGGTTTTTCAACACTAACACAAGTGCGAAAAGTGGTTTTTCCACACTAATACAAGTGCAAAAGTGGTTTCCTGCACCAACACAAGTGCGAAAAGTAGTTTTTCAACACTAACACAAGTGCGAAAAGTGGTTTTTCAACACTATCACAAGTGCGAAAAGTGGTTTCCTTCACCAACACCAGTGCGAAAAGTGGGTTTTCAACACTAACACAAGTGCGAAAAGTGGTTTTTCAACACTGTCACAAGTGCAAAAAGTGTTATTTCCACACTAATACAAGTGCAAAAGTGGTTTCCTGCACCAACACAAGTGCGAAAAGTGGTTTTTCAACACTAACACAAGTGCGAATAGTGGTTTTTCAACACTATCACAAGTGCAAAAAGTATTTTTTCCACACTAATACAAGTGCAAAAGTGGTTTCCTGCACCAACACAAGTGCGAAAAGTGGATTTTCAACACTAACACAAGTGCAAAAAGTGGGTTTTCAACACTAACACAAGTGCGAAAAGTGGTTTCCTTCACTAACACAAGTGCGAAAAGTGGTTTTTCAACACTAACACAAGTGCGAAAAGTGGTTTTTCAACACTAACACAAGTGCGAAAAGTAGTTTTTCCACACTAATACAAGTGCAAAAGTGTTTTCCTGCACCAATACAAGTGCGAAAAGTGGTTTTTCAACACTAACACAAGTGCGAAAAGTGGTTTTTCAACACTAACACAAGTGCGAAAAGTGGTTTTTCCACACTAATACAACTGCAAAAGTGGTTTCCTGCACCAACACAAGTGCGAAAAGTGGTTTTTCAACACTAACACAAGTGCGAAAAGTGGTTTTTCAACACTATCACAAGTGCAAAAAGTGTTTTTTCCACACTAATACAAGGGCAAAAGTGGTTTCCTGCACCAACACAAGTGCGAAAAGTGGTTTTTCAACACACACACAAGTGCGAAAAGTGGTTTTTCAACACCATTTCAAGTGCAAAAAGTGTTTTTTCAACACTAACACAAATGCGAAAAGTGGTTTCCTACACCAACACAAGTGGGAAAAGTGGATTTTCAACACTAACACAAGTGTGAAAAGTGGTTTTTCAACACTAACACAAGTGTGAAAAGTGGTTTCCTTCACTAACACATGTGCGAAAAGTGGTTTTTCAACACTAACACAAGTGCGAAAAGTGGTTTCCTTCACTAACACATGTGCGAAAAGTGGATTTTCAACACTAACACAAGTGCGAAAAGTGGTTTCCTTCACTAACACATGTGAAAAAAGTGGGTTTTCAACACTAACACAAGTGCGAAAAGTGGTTTTTCAACACTAACATAAGTGCGAAAAGTGGGTTTTTAACACTAACACAAGTGCAAAAAGTGGTTTTTCCACACTAATACAAGTGCAAAAGTGGTTTCCTGCACCAACACAAGTGCGAAAAGTGGTTTCCTTCACTAACACATGTGCGAAAAGTGGGTTTTCAACACGAACACAAGTGCGAAAAGTGGTTTCCTACACCAACACCAGTGCAAAAAGTGGTTTTTCAACACTAACACAAGTGCGAAAAGTGGTTTTTCCACACTAATACAAGTGCAACAAGTGGTTTCCTGCACCAACACAAGTGAAAAAAGTAGTTTTTCAACACTAACACAAGTGCAAAAAGTGGTTTTTCAACACTATCACAAGTGCAAAAAGTGTTTTTTCCACACTAATACAAGTGCAAAAGTGGTTTCCTGCACCAATACAAGTGCGAAAAGTGGTTTCCTTCACTAACACATGTGCGAAAAGTGGGTTTTCAACACTAACACAAGTGCAAAAAGTGGTTTACTTCACCAACACCAGTGCGAAAAGTGGTTTTTCAACACTAACACAAGTGCGAAAAGTGGTTTTTCCACACTAATACAAGTGCAAAAGTGGTTTCCTGCACCAACACAAGTGCGAAAAGTGGTTTTTCAACACTAACACAAGTGCGAAAAGTGGTTTTTCAACACTAACACAAGTGCGAAAAGTGGTTTTTCCACACTAATACAAGTGCAAAAGTGGTTTCCTGCACCAACACAAGTGTGAAAAGTGGTTTTTCAACACTAACACAAGTGCGAAAAGTGGTTTTTCAACACTATCACAAGTGCAAAAAGTGTTTTTTCCACACTAATACAAGTGCAAAAGTGGTTTCCTGCACCAACACAAGTGCGAAAAGTGGATTGTCAACACTAACACAAGTACAAAAAGTGGGTTTTCAACACTAACACAAGTGCGAAAAGTGGTTTCCTTCACGAACACAAGTGCGAAAAGTGGTTTTTCAACACTAACACAAGTGCGAAAAGTGGTTTTTCAACACTAACACAAGTGCGAAAAGTGATTTTTCCACACTAATACAAGTGCGAAAAGTTGTTTCCTTCACTAACACAAGTGCGAAAAGTGGTTTTTCAACACTAACACAAGTGCGAAAAGTGGTTTTTCAACACTAACACAAGTGCGAAAAGTAGTTTTCCCACACTAATACAAGTGCAAAAGTGGTTTCCTGCACCAACACAAGTGCGAAAAGTGGTTTTTCAACACTAACACAAGTGCGAAAAGTGGTTTTTCAACACTATCACAAGTGCAAAAAGTGTTTTTTCCACACTAATACAAGGGCAAAAGTGGTTTCCTGCACCAACACAAGTGCGAAAAGTGGTTTTTCAACACTAACACAAGTGCGAAAAGTGGTTTTTCAACACTATTTCAAGTGCAAAAAGTGGTTTTTCAACACTAACACAAATGCGAAAAGTGGTTTCCTACACCAACACAAGTGGGAAAAGTGGATTTTCAACACTAACACAAGTGCGAAAAGTGGTTTTTCAACACTAACACAAGTGTGAAAAGTGGTTTCCTTCACTAACACAAGTGCGAAAAGTGGGTTTTCAACACTAACACAAGTGCGAAAAGTGGTTTCCTTCACTAACACAAGTGCGAAAAGTGGGTTTTCAACACTAACACAAGTGCAAAAAGTGGTTTTTCCACACTAATACAAGTGCAAAAGTGGTTTCCTGCACCAACACATGTGCGAAAAGTGGTTTTTCAACACTAACACAAGTGCGAAAAGTGGTTTCCTTCACTAACACAAGTGCGAAAAGTGGGTTTTCAACACTAACACAAGTGCAAAAAGTGGTTTTTCCACACTAATACAAGTGCAAAAGTGGTTTCCTGCACCAATACAAGTGCGAAAAGTGGTTTTTCCACACTAACACAAGTGCGAAAAGTGGTTTTTCAACACTAACACAAGTGCGAAAAGTGGTTTTTCCACACTAATACAACTGCAAAAGTGGTTTCCTGCACCAACACAAGTGCGAAAAGTGGTTTTTCAACACTAACACAAGTGCGAAAAGTGGTTTTTCCACACTAATACAACTGCAAAAGTGGTTTCCTGCACCAACACAAGTGCGAAAAGTGGTTTTTCAACACTAACACAAGTGCGAAAAGTGGTTTTTCAACACTATCACAAGTGCAAAAAGTGTTTTTCAACACTATTTCAAGTGCAAAAAGTGGTTTTTCAACACTAACACAAATGCGAAAAGTGGTTTCCTACACCAACACAAGTGGGAAAAGTGGATTTTCAACACTAACACAAGTGCGAAAAGTGGTTTTTCAACACTAACACAAGTGTGAAAAGTGGTTTCCTTCACTAACACAAGTGCGAAAAGTGGGTTTTCAACACTAACACAAGTGCGAAAAGTGGTTTCCTTCACTAACACAAGTGCGAAAAGTGGGTTTTCAACACTAACACAAGTGCAAAAAGTGGTTTTTCCACACTAATACAAGTGCAAAAGTGGTTTCCTGCACCAACACATGTGCGAAAAGTGGTTTTTCAACACTAACACAAGTGCGAAAAGTGGTTTCCTTCACTAACACAAGTGCGAAAAGTGGGTTTTCAACACTAACACAAGTGCAAAAAGTGGTTTTTCCACACTAATACAAGTGCAAAAGTGGTTTCCTGCACCAATACAAGTGCGAAAAGTGGTTTTTCCACACTAACACAAGTGCGAAAAGTGGTTTTTCAACACTAACACAAGTGCGAAAAGTGGTTTTTCCACACTAATACAACTGCAAAAGTGGTTTCCTGCACCAACACAAGTGCGAAAAGTGGTTTTTCAACACTAACACAAGTGCGAAAAGTGGTTTTTCCACACTAATACAACTGCAAAAGTGGTTTCCTGCACCAACACAAGTGCGAAAAGTGGTTTTTCAACACTAACACAAGTGCGAAAAGTGGTTTTTCAACACTATCACAAGTGCAAAAAGTGTTTTTCCCACACTAATACAAGTGCAAAAGTGGTTTCCTGCACCAACACAAATAAGAAAAGTGGTTTTTCAACACTAACACAAGTGCGAAAAGTGTTTTTTCCACACTAATACAAGTGCAAAAGTGGTTTCCTGCACCAACACAAGTGTGAAAAGTGGTTTTTCAACACTAACACAAGTGCGAAAAGTGGTTTTTCAACACTAACGCAAGTGCGAAAAGTGGTTTTTCCACACTAATACAAGTGCAAAAGTGGTTTCCTGCACCAACACAAGTGCGAAAAGTGGATTTTCAACACTAACACAAGTGCAAAAAGTGGGTTTTCAACACTAACACAAGTGCGAAAAGTGGTTTCCTTCACTAACACAAGTGCGAAAAGTGGTTTCCTTCACCAACACCAGTGCGAAAAGTGGTTTTTCAACACTAACACAAGTGCGAAAAGTGGTTTTTCCACACTAATAGAAGTGCAAAAGTGGTTTCCTGCACCAACACAAGTGCGAAAAGTGGTTTTTCAACACTAACACAAGTGCGAAAAGTGGTTTCCTTCACTAACACATGTGCGAAAAGTGGGTTTTCAACACTAACACAAGTGCGAAAAGTGGTTTCCTTCACCAACACCAGTGCAAAAAGTGGTTTTTCAACACTAACACAAGTGCGAAAAGTGGTTTTTCCACACTAATACAAGTGCAAAAGTGGTTTCCTGCACCAACACAAGTGCAAAAAGTGGTTTTTCAACACTAACACAAGTTCGAAAAGTGGTTTTTCAACACTATCACAAGTGCAAAAAGTGTTTTTTCCACACTAATACAAGTGCAAAAGTGGTTTCCTGCACCAACACAAGTGCGAAAAGTGGTTTCCTTCCCTAACACATGTGCGAAAAGTGGGTTTTCAACACTATCACAAGTGCGAAAAGTGGTTTCCTTCACCAACACCAGTGCGAAAAGTGGTTTTTCAACACTAACACAAGTGCGAAAAGTGGTTTTTCCACACTAATACAAGTGCAAAAGTGGTTTCCTGCACCAACACAAGTGCGAAAAGTGGTTTTTCAACACTAACACAAGTGCGAAAAGTGGTTTTTCAACACTAACACAAGTGCGAAAAGTGGTTTTTCCACACTAATACAAGTGCAAAAGTGGTTTCCTGCACCAACACAAGTGTGAAAAGTGGTTTTTCAACACTAACACAAGTGCGAAAAGTGGTTTTTCAACACTATCACAAGTGCAAAAAGTGTTTTTTCCACACTAATACAAGTGCAAAAGTGGTTTCCTGCACCAACACAAGAGCGAAAAGTGGTTTTTCAACACTAACACAAGTGCGAAAAGTGGTTTTTCAACACTAACACAAGTGCAAAAAGTGTTTTTTCCACACTAATACAAGTGCAAAAGTGGTTTCCTGCACCAACACAAGTGCGAAAAGTGGATTTTCAACACTAACACAAGTGCGAAAAGTGGGTTTTCAACACTAACACAAGTGCAAAACGTGGTTTCCTTCACTAACACAAGTGCGAAAAGTGGTTTTTCAACACTAACACAAGTGCGAAAAGTGGTTTTTCCACACTAATACAAGTGCAAAAGTGGTTTCCTGCACCAACACAAGTGCGAAAAGTGGTTTTTCAACACTAACACAAGTGCGAAAAGTGGTTTTTCAACACTATCACAAGTGCGAAAAGTGGTTTCCTTCACCAACACCAGTGCGAAAAGTGGGTTTTCAACACTAACACAAGTGCAAAAAGTGGTTTTTCAACACTATCACAAGTGCAAAAAGTGTTTTTTCCACACTAATACAAGTGCAAAAGTGGTTTCCTGCACCAACACAGGTGCGAAAAGTGGATTTTCAACACTATCACAAGTGCGAAAAGTGGTTTTTCCACACTAATACAAGTGCAAAAGTGGTTTTTTCAACACTAACACAAGTGCGAAAAGTGGTTTTTCAACACTATCACAAGTGCAAAAAGTGTTTTTTCCACACTAATACAAGTGCAAAAGTGGTTTCCTGTACCAACACAAGTGCGAAAAGTGGTTTCCTTCACTAACACATGTGCGAAAAGTGGGTTTTCAACACTAACACAAGTGCGAAAAGTGGTTTCCTTCACCAACACCAGTGCGAAAAGTAGTTTTTTCCACACTAATACAAGTGCAAAAGTGTTTTCCTGCACCAATACAAGTGCGAAAAGTGGTTTTTCAACACTAACACAAGTGCGAAAAGTGGTTTTTCAACACTAACACAAGTGCGAAAAGTGGTTTTTCCACACTAATACAACTGCAAAAGTGGTTTCCTGCACCAACACAAGTGCGAAAAGTGGTTTTTCAACACTAACACAAGTGCGAAAAGTGGTTTTTCAACACTATCACAAGTGCAAAAAGTGTTTTTCCCACACTAATACAAGTGCAAAAGTGGTTTCCTGCACCAACACAAATAAGAAAAGTGGTTTTTCAACACTAACACAAGTGCGAAAAGTGTTTTTTCCACACTAATACAAGTGCAAAAGTGGTTTCCTGCACCAACACAAGTGTGAAAAGTGGTTTTTCAACACTAACACAAGTGCGAAAAGTGGTTTTTCAACACTAACGCAAGTGCGAAAAGTGGTTTTTCCACACTAATACAAGTGCAAAAGTGGTTTCCTGCACCAACACAAGTGCGAAAAGTGGATTTTCAACACTAACACAAGTGCAAAAAGTGGGTTTTCAACAATAACACAAGTGCGAAAAGTGGTTTCCTTCACTAACACAAGTGCGAAAAGTGGTTTCCTTCACCAACACCAGTGCGAAAAGTGGTTTTTCAACACTAACACAAGTGCGAAAAGTGGTTTTTCCACACTCATAGAAGTGCAAAAGTGGTTTCCTGCACCAACACAAGTGCGAAAAGTGGTTTTTCAACACTAACACAAGTGCGAAAAGTGGTTTCCTTCACTAACACATGTGCGAAAAGTGGGTTTTCAACACTAACACAAGTGCGAAAAGTGGTTTCCTTCACCAACACCAGTGCAAAAAGTGGTTTTTCAACACTAACAAAAGTGCGAAAAGTGGTTTTTCCACACTAATACAAGTGCAAAAGTGGTTTCCTGCACCAACACAAGTGCGAAAAGTGGTTTTTCAACACTAACACAAGTTCGAAAAGTGGTTTTTCAACACTATCACAAGTGCAAAAAGTGTTTTTTCCACACTAATACAAGTGCAAAAGTGGTTTCCTGCACCAACACAAGTGCGAAAAGTGGTTTCCTTCCCTAACACATGTGCGAAAAGTGGGTTTTCAACACTATCACAAGTGCGAAAAGTGGTTTCCTTCACCAACACCAGTGCGAAAAGTGGTTTTTCAACACTAACACAAGTGCGAAAAGTGGTTTTTCCACACTAATACAAGTGCAAAAGTGGTTTCCTGCACCAACACAAGTGCGAAAAGTAGTTTTTCAACACTAACACAAGTGCGAAAAGTGGTTTTTCAACACTATCACAAGTGCGAAAAGTGGTTTCCTTCACCAACACCAGTGCGAAAAGTGGGTTTTCAACACTAACACAAGTGCGAAAAGTGGTTTTTCAACACTGTCACAAGTGCAAAAAGTGTTATTTCCACACTAATACAAGTGCAAAAGTGGTTTCCTGCACCAACACAAGTGCGAAAAGTGGTTTTTCAACACTAACACAAGTGCGAATAGTGGTTTTTCAACACTATCACAAGTGCAAAAAGTATTTTTTCCACACTAATACAAGTGCAAAAGTGGTTTCCTGCACCAACACAAGTGCGAAAAGTGGATTTTCAACACTAACACAAGTGCAAAAAGTGGGTTTTCAACACTAACACAAGTGCGAAAAGTGGTTTCCTTCACTAACACAAGTGCGAAAAGTGGTTTTTCAACACTAACACAAGTGCGAAAAGTGGTTTTTCAACACTAACACAAGTGCGAAAAGTAGTTTTTCCACACTAATACAAGTGCAAAAGTGTTTTCCTGCACCAATACAAGTGCGAAAAGTGGTTTTTCAACACTAACACAAGTGCGAAAAGTGGTTTTTCAACACTAACACAAGTGCGAAAAGTGGTTTTTCCACACTAATACAACTGCAAAAGTGGTTTCCTGCACCAACACAAGTGCGAAAAGTGGTTTTTCAACACTAACACAAGTGCGAAAAGTGGTTTTTCAACACTATCACAAGTGCAAAAAGTGTTTTTTCCACACTAATACAAGGGCAAAAGTGGTTTCCTGCACCAACACAAGTGCGAAAAGTGGTTTTTCAACACACACACAAGTGCGAAAAGTGGTTTTTCAACACCATTTCAAGTGCAAAAAGTGTTTTTTCAACACTAACACAAATGCGAAAAGTGGTTTCCTACACCAACACAAGTGGGAAAAGTGGATTTTCAACACTAACACAAGTGTGAAAAGTGGTTTTTCAACACTAACACAAGTGTGAAAAGTGGTTTCCTTCACTAACACATGTGCGAAAAGTGGTTTTTCAACACTAACACAAGTGCGAAAAGTGGTTTCCTTCACTAACACATGTGCGAAAAGTGGATTTTCAACACTAACACAAGTGCGAAAAGTGGTTTCCTTCACTAACACATGTGAAAAAAGTGGGTTTTCAACACTAACACAAGTGCGAAAAGTGGTTTTTCAACACTAACATAAGTGCGAAAAGTGGGTTTTTAACACTAACACAAGTGCAAAAAGTGGTTTTTCCACACTAATACAAGTGCAAAAGTGGTTTCCTGCACCAACACAAGTGCGAAAAGTGGTTTCCTTCACTAACACATGTGCGAAAAGTGGGTTTTCAACACGAACACAAGTGCGAAAAGTGGTTTCCTACACCAACACCAGTGCAAAAAGTGGTTTTTCAACACTAACACAAGTGCGAAAAGTGGTTTTTCCACACTAATACAAGTGCAACAAGTGGTTTCCTGCACCAACACAAGTGAAAAAAGTAGTTTTTCAACACTAACACAAGTGCAAAAAGTGGTTTTTCAACACTATCACAAGTGCAAAAAGTGTTTTTTCCACACTAATACAAGTGCAAAAGTGGTTTCCTGCACCAATACAAGTGCGAAAAGTGGTTTCCTTCACTAACACATGTGCGAAAAGTGGGTTTTCAACACTAACACAAGTGCAAAAAGTGGTTTACTTCACCAACACCAGTGCGAAAAGTGGTTTTTCAACACTAACACAAGTGCGAAAAGTGGTTTTTCCACACTAATACAAGTGCAAAAGTGGTTTCCTGCACCAACACAAGTGCGAAAAGTGGTTTTTCAACACTAACACAAGTGCGAAAAGTGGTTTTTCAACACTAACACAAGTGCGAAAAGTGGTTTTTCCACACTAATACAAGTGCAAAAGTGGTTTCCTGCACCAACACAAGTGTGAAAAGTGGTTTTTCAACACTAACACAAGTGCGAAAAGTGGTTTTTCAACACTATCACAAGTGCAAAAAGTGTTTTTTCCACACTAATACAAGTGCAAAAGTGGTTTCCTGCACCAACACAAGTGCGAAAAGTGGATTGTCAACACTAACACAAGTACAAAAAGTGGGTTTTCAACACTAACACAAGTGCGAAAAGTGGTTTCCTTCACGAACACAAGTGCGAAAAGTGGTTTTTCAACACTAACACAAGTGCGAAAAGTGGTTTTTCAACACTAACACAAGTGCGAAAAGTGATTTTTCCACACTAATACAAGTGCGAAAAGTTGTTTCCTTCACTAACACAAGTGCGAAAAGTGGTTTTTCAACACTAACACAAGTGCGAAAAGTGGTTTTTCAACACTAACACAAGTGCGAAAAGTAGTTTTCCCACACTAATACAAGTGCAAAAGTGGTTTCCTGCACCAACACAAGTGCGAAAAGTGGTTTTTCAACACTAACACAAGTGCGAAAAGTGGTTTTTCAACACTATCACAAGTGCAAAAAGTGTTTTTTCCACACTAATACAAGGGCAAAAGTGGTTTCCTGCACCAACACAAGTGCGAAAAGTGGTTTTTCAACACTAACACAAGTGCGAAAAGTGGTTTTTCAACACTATTTCAAGTGCAAAAAGTGGTTTTTCAACACTAACACAAATGCGAAAAGTGGTTTCCTACACCAACACAAGTGGGAAAAGTGGATTTTCAACACTAACACAAGTGCGAAAAGTGGTTTTTCAACACTAACACAAGTGTGAAAAGTGGTTTCCTTCACTAACACAAGTGCGAAAAGTGGGTTTTCAACACTAACACAAGTGCGAAAAGTGGTTTCCTTCACTAACACAAGTGCGAAAAGTGGGTTTTCAACACTAACACAAGTGCAAAAAGTGGTTTTTCCACACTAATACAAGTGCAAAAGTGGTTTCCTGCACCAACACATGTGCGAAAAGTGGTTTTTCAACACTAACACAAGTGCGAAAAGTGGTTTCCTTCACTAACACAAGTGCGAAAAGTGGGTTTTCAACACTAACACAAGTGCAAAAAGTGGTTTTTCCACACTAATACAAGTGCAAAAGTGGTTTCCTGCACCAACACAAGTGCGAAAAGTGGTTTCCTTCACTAACACATGTGCGAAAAGTGGGTTTTCAATACGAACACAAGTGCGAAAAGTGGTTTCCTACACCAACACCAGTGCGAAAAGTGGTTTTTCAACACTAACACAAGTGCGAAAAGTGGTTTTTCCACACTAATACAAGTGCAAAAGTGGTTTCCTGCACCAACACAGGTGAAAAAAGTGGTTTTTCAACACTAACACAAGTGCAAAAAGTGGTTTTTCAACACTATCACAAGTGCAAAAAGTGTTTTTTCCACACTAATACAAGTGCAAACGTGGTTTCCTGCACCAATACAAGTGCGAAAAGTGGTTTCCTTCACTAACACACGTGCGAAAAGTGGGTTTTCAACACTAACACAAGTGCAAAAAGTGGTTTTCTTCACCAACACCAGTGCGAAAAGTGGTTTTCAACACTAACACAAGTGCGAAAAGTGGTTTTTCCACACTAATACAAGTGCAAAAGTGGTTTCCTGCACCAACACAAGTGCGAAAAGTGGTTTTTCAACACTAACACAAGTGCAAAAAGTGGTTTTTCAACACTAACACAAGTGCGAAAAGTGGTTTTTCCACACTAATACAAGTGCAAAAGTGGTTTCCTGCACCAACACAAGTGTGAAAAGTGGTTTTTCAACACTAACACAAGTGCGAAAAGTGGTTTTTCAACACTATCACAAGTGCAAAAAGTGTTTTTTCCACACTAATACAAGTGCAAAAGTGGTTTCCTGCACCAACACAAGAGCGAAAAGTGGTTTTTCAACACTAACACAAGTGCGAAAAGTGGTTTTTCAACACTAACACAAGTGCAAAAAGTGTTTTTTCCACACTAATACAAGTGCAAAAGTGGTTTCCTGCACCAACACAAGTTCGAAAAGTGGATTTTCAACACTAACACAAGTGCGAAAAGTGGGTTTTCAACACTAACACAAGTGCGAAACGTGGTTTCCTTCACTAACACAAGTGCGAAAAGTGGTTTTTCAACACTAACACAAGTGCGAAAAGTGGTTTTTCCACACTAATACAAGTGCAAAAGTGGTTTCCTGCACCAACACAAGTGCGAAAAGTGGTTTTTCAACACTAACACAAGTGCGAAAAGTGGTTTTTCAACACTATCACAAGTGCGAAAAGTGGTTTCCTTCACCAACACCAGTGCGAAAAGTGGGTTTTCAACACTAACACAAGTGCAAAAAGTGGTTTTTCAACACTATCACAAGTGCAAAAAGTGTTTTTTCCACACTAATACAAGTGCAAAAGTGGTTTCCTGCACCAACACAGGTGCGAAAAGTGGATTTTCAACACTATCACAAGTGCGAAAAGTGGTTTTTCCACACTAATACAAGTGCAAAAGTGGTTTTTTCAACACTAACACAAGTGCGAAAAGTGGTTTTTCAACACTATCACAAGTGCAAAAAGTGTTTTTTCCACACTAATACAAGTGCAAAAGTGGTTTCCTGTACCAACACAAGTGCGAAAAGTGGTTTCCTTCACTAACACATGTGCGAAAAGTGGGTTTTCAACACTAACACAAGTGCGAAAAGTGGTTTCCTTCACCAACACCAGTGCGAAAAGTAGTTTTTTCCACACTAATACAAGTGCAAAAGTGTTTTCCTGCACCAATACAAGTGCGAAAAGTGGTTTTTCAACACTAACACAAGTGCGAAAAGTGGTTTTTCAACACTAACACAAGTGCGAAAAGTGGTTTTTCCACACTAATACAACTGCAAAAGTGGTTTCCTGCACCAACACAAGTGCGAAAAGTGGTTTTTCAACACTAACACAAGTGCGAAAAGTGGTTTTTCAACACTATCACAAGTGCAAAAAGTGTTTTTCCCACACTAATACAAGTGCAAACGTGGTTTCCTGCACCAACACAAATAAGAAAAGTGGTTTTTCAACACTAACACAAGTGCGAAAAGTGTTTTTTCCACACTAATACAAGTGCAAAAGTGGTTTCCTGCACCAACACAAGTGTGAAAAGTGGTTTTTCAACACTAACACAAGTGCGAAAAGTGGTTTTTCAACACTAACACAAGTGCGAAAAGTGGTTTTTCCACACTAATACAAGTGCAAAAGTGGTTTCCTGCACCAACACAAGTGCGAAAAGTGGATTTTCAACACTAACACAAGTGCAAAAAGTGGGTTTTCAACACTAACACAAGTGCGAAAAGTGGTTTCCTTCACTAACACAAGTGCGAAAAGTGGTTTCCTTCACCAACACCAGTGCGAAAAGTGGTTTTTCAACACTAACACAAGTGCGAAAAGTGGTTTTTCCACACTAATAGAAGTGCAAAAGTGGTTTCCTGCACCAACACAAGTGCGAAAAGTGGTTTTTCAACACTAACACAAGTGCGAAAAGTGGTTTCCTTCACTAACACATGTGCGAAAAGTGGGTTTTCAACACTAACACAAGTGCGAAAAGTGGTTTCCTTCACCAACACCAGTGCAAAAAGTGGTTTTTCAACACTAACACAAGTGCGAAAAGTGGTTTTTCCACACTAATACAAGTGCAAAAGTGGTTTCCTGCACCAACACAAGTGCGAAAAGTGGTTTTTCAACACTAACACAAGTTCGAAAAGTGGTTTTTCAACACTATCACAAGTGCAAAAAGTGTTTTTTCCACACTAATACAAGTGCAAAAGTGGTTTCCTGCACCAACACAAGTGCGAAAAGTGGTTTCCTTCCCTAACACATGTGCGAAAAGTGGTTTTTCAACACTATCACAAGTGCGAAAAGTGGTTTCCTTCACCAACACCAGTGCGAAAAGTGGTTTTTCAACACTAACACAAGTGCGAAAAGTGGTTTTTCCACACTAATACAAGTGCAAAAGTGGTTTCCTGCACCAACACAAGTGCGAAAAGTAGTTTTTCAACACTAACACAAGTGCGAAAAGTGGTTTTTCAACACTATCACAAGTGCGAAAAGTGGTTTCCTTCACCAACACCAGTGCGAAAAGTGGGTTTTCAACACTAACAAAAGTGCGAAAAGTGGTTTTTCAACACTAACACAAGTGCGAAAAGTGGTTTTTCAACACTATCACAAGTGCAAAAAGTGTTTTTTCCACACTAATACAAGTGCAAAAGTGGTTTCCTGTACCAACACAAGTGCGAAAAGTGGTTTCCTTCACTAACACATGTGCGAAAAGTGGGTTTTCAACACTAACACAAGTGCGAAAAGTGGTTTCCTTCACCAACACCAGTGCGAAAAGTAGTTTTTTCCACACTAATACAAGTGCAAAAGTGTTTTCCTGCACCAATACAAGTGCGAAAAGTGGTTTTTCAACACTAACACAAGTGCGAAAAGTGGTTTTTCAACACTAACACAAGTGCGAAAAGTGGTTTTTCCACACTAATACAACTGCAAAAGTGGTTTCCTGCACCAACACAAGTGCGAAAAGTGGTTTTTCAACACTAACACAAGTGCGAAAAGTGGTTTTTCAACACTATCACAAGTGCAAAAAGTGTTTTTCCCACACTAATACAAGTGCAAAAGTGGTTTCCTGCACCAACACAAATAAGAAAAGTGGTTTTTCAACACTAACACAAGTGCGAAAAGTGTTTTTTCCACACTAATACAAGTGCAAAAGTGGTTTCCTGCACCAACACAAGTGTGAAAAGTGGTTTTTCAACACTAACACAAGTGCGAAAAGTGGTTTTTCAACACTAACACAAGTGCGAAAAGTGGTTTTTCCACACTAATACAAGTGCAAAAGTGGTTTCCTGCACCAACACAAGTGCGAAAAGTGGATTTTCAACACTAACACAAGTGCAAAAAGTGGGTTTTCAACACTAACACAAGTGCGAAAAGTGGTTTCCTTCGCTAACACAAGTGCGAAAAGTGGTTTCCTTCACCAACACCAGTGCGAAAAGTGGTTTTTCAACACTAACACAAGTGCGAAAAGTGGTTTTTCCACACTAATAGAAGTGCAAAAGTGGTTTCCTGCACCAACACAAGTGCGAAAAGTGGTTTTTCAACACTAACACAAGTGCGAAAAGTGGTTTCCTTCACTAACACATGTGCGAAAAGTGGGTTTTCAACACTAACACAAGTGCGAAAAGTGGTTTCCTTCACCAACACCAGTGCAAAAAGTGGTTTTTCAACACTAACACAAGTGCGAAAAGTGGTTTTTCCACACTAATACAAGTGCAAAAGTGGTTTCCTGCACCAACACAAGTGCGAAAAGTGGTTTTTCAACACTAACACAAGTTCGAAAAGTGCTTTTTCAACACTATCACAAGTGCAAAAAGTGTTTTTTCCACACTAATACAAGTGCAAAAGTGGTTTCCTGCACCAACACAAGTGCGAAAAGTGGTTTCCTTCCCTAACACATGTGCGAAAAGTGGGTTTTCAACACTATCACAAGTGCGAAAAGTGGTTTCCTTCACCAACACCAGTGCGAAAAGTGGTTTTTCAACACTAACACAAGTGCGAAAAGTGGTTTTTCCACACTAATACAAGTGCAAAAGTGGTTTCCTGCACCAACACAAGTGCGAAAAGTAGTTTTTCAACACTAACACAAGTGCGAAAAGTGGTTTTTCAACACTATCACAAGTGCGAAAAGTGGTTTCCTTCACCAACACCAGTGCGAAAAGTGGGTTTTCAACACTAACACAAGTGCGAAAAGTGGTTTTTCAACACTGTCACAAGTGCAAAAAGTGTTATTTCCACACTAATACAAGTGCAAAAGTGGTTTCCTGCACCAACACAAGTGCGAAAAGTGGTTTTTCAACACTAACACAAGTGCGAATAGTGGTTTTTCAACACTATCACAAGTGCAAAAAGTGTTTTTTCCACACTAATACAAGTGCAAAAGTGGTTTCCTGCACCAACACAAGTGCGAAAAGTGGATTTTCAACACTAACACAAGTGCAAAAAGTGGGTTTTCAACACTAACACAAGTGCGAAAAGTGGTTTCCTTCACTAACACAAGTGCGAAAAGTGGTTTTTCAACACTAACACAAGTGCGAAAAGTGGTATTTCAACACTAACACAAGTGCGAAAAGTAGTTTTCCCACACTAATACAAGTGCAAAAGTGGTTTCCTGCACCAACACAAGTGCGAAAAGTGGTTTTTCAACACTAACACAAGTGCGAAAAGTGGTTTTTCAACACTAACACAAGTGCGAAAAGTGGTTTTTCCACACTAATACAACTGCAAAAGTGGTTTCCTGCACCAACACAAGTGCGAAAAGTGGTTTTTCAACACTAACACAAGTGCGAAAAGTGGTTTTTCAACACTATCACAAGTGCAAAAAGTGTTTTTCCCACACTAATACAAGTGCAAAAGTGGTTTCCTGCACCAACACAAATAAGAAAAGTGGTTTTTCAACACTAACACAAGTGCGAAAAGTGTTTTTTCCACACTAATACAAGTGCAAAAGTGGTTTCCTGCACCAACACAAGTGTGAAAAGTGGTTTTTCAACACTAACACAAGTGCGAAAAGTGGTTTTTCAACACTAACACAAGTGCGAAAAGTGGTTTCCTTCACTAACACAAGTGCGAAAAGTGGTTTCCTTCACCAACACCAGTGCGAAAAGTGGTTTTTCAACACTAACACAAGTGCGAAAAGTGGTTTTTCCACACTAATAGAAGTGCAAAAGTGGTTTCCTGCACCAACACAAGTGCGAAAAGTGGTTTCCTACACCAACACCAGTGCAAAAAGTGGTTTTTCAACACTAACACAAGTGCGAAAAGTGGTTTTCCACACTAATACAAGTGCAACAAGTGGTTTCCTGCACCAACACAAGTGAAAAAAGTAGTTTTTCAACACTAACACAAGTGCAAAAAGTGGTTTTTCAACACTATCACAAGTGCAAAAAGTGTTTTTTCCACACTAATACAAGTGCAAAAGTGGTTTCCTGCACCAATACAAGTGCGAAAAGTGGTTTCCTTCACTAACACACGTGCGAAAAGTGGGTTTTCAACACTAACACAAGTGCAAAAAGTGGTTTTCTTCACCAACACCAGTGCGAAAAGTGGTTTTTCAACACTAACACAAGTGCGAAAAGTGGTTTTTCCACACTAATACAAGTGCAAAAGTGGTTTCCTGCACCAACACAAGTGCGAAAAGTGGTTTTTCAACACTAACACAAGTGCGAAAAGTGGTTTTTCAACACTAACACAAGTGCGAAAAGTGGTTTTTCCACACTAATACAAGTGCAAAAGTGGTTTCCTGCACCAACACAAGTGTGAAAAGTGGTTTTTCAACACTAACACAAGTGCGAAAAGTGGTTTTTCAACACTATCACAAGTGCAAAAAGTGTTTTTTCCACACTAATACAAGTGCAAAAGTGGTTTCCTGCACCAACACAAGTGCGAAAAGTGGATTGTCAACACTAACACAAGTACAAAAAGTGGGTTTTCAACACTAACACAAGTGCGAAAAGTGGTTTCCTTCACGAACACAAGTGCGAAAAGTGGTTTTTCAACACTAACACAAGTGCGAAAAGTGGTTTTTCAACACTAACACAAGTGCGAAAAGTGATTTTTCCACACTAATACAAGTGCGAAAAGTGGTTTCCTTCACTAACACAAGTGCGAAAAGTGGTTTTTCAACACTAACACAAGTGCGAAAAGTGGTTTTTCAACACTAACACAAGTGCGAAAAGTAGTTTTCCCACACTAATACAAGTGCAAAAGTGGTTTCCTGCACCAACACAAGTGCGAAAAGTGGTTTTTCAACACTAACACAAGTGCGAAAAGTGGTTTTTCAACACTATCACAAGTGCAAAAAGTGTTTTTTCCACACTAATACAAGGGCAAAAGTGGTTTCCTGCACCAACACAAGTGCGAAAAGTGGTTTTTCAACACTAACACAAGTGCGAAAAGTGGTTTTTCAACACTATTTCAAGTGCAAAAAGTGGTTTTTCAACACTAACACAAATGCGAAAAGTGGTTTCCTACACCAACACAAGTGGGAAAAGTGGATTTTCAACACTAACACAAGTGCGAAAAGTGGTTTTTCAACACTAACACAAGTGTGAAAAGTGGTTTCCTTCACTAACACATGTGCGAAAAGTGGTTTTTCAACACTAACACAAGTGCGAAAAGTGGTTTCCTTCACTAACACATGTGCGAAAAGTGGATTTTCAACACTAACACAAGTGCGAAAAGTGGTTTCCTTCACTAACACATGTGAAAAAAGTGGGTTTTCAACACTAACACAAGTGCGAAAAGTGGTTTTTCAACACCAACACAAGTGCGAAAACTAGTTTTTCAACACTAACACAAGTGCGAAAAGTGGGTTTTCAACACTAACACAAGTGCAAAAAGTGGTTTTTCCACACTAATACAAGTGCAAAAGTGGTTTCCTGCACCAACACAAGTGCGAAAAGTGGTTTCCTTCACTAACACATGTGCGAAAAGTGGGTTTTCAACACGAACACAAGTGCGAAAAGTGGTTTCCTACACCAACACCAGTGCAAAAAGTGGTTTTTCAACACTAACACAAGTGCGAAAAGTGGTTTTTCCACACTAATACAAGTGCAACAAGTGGTTTCCTGCAAAAACACAAGTGAAAAAAGTGGTTTTTCAACACTAACACAAGTGCAAAAAGTGGTTTTTCAACACTATCACAAGTGCAAAAAGTGTTTTTTCCACACTAATACAAGTGCAAAAGTGGTTTCCTGCACCAATACAAGTGCGAAAAGTGGTTTCCTTCACTAACACACGTGCGAAAAGTGGGTTTTCAACACTAACACAAGTGCAAAAAGTGGTTTTCTTCACCAACACCAGTGCGAAAAGTGGTTTTTCAACACTAACACAAGTGCGAAAAGTGGTTTTTCCACACTAATACAAGTGCAAAAGTGGTTTCCTGCACCAACACAAGTGCGAAAAGTGGTTTTTCAACACTAACACAAGTGCGAAAAGTGG
Organism: Myxine glutinosa; assembly: GCF_964187855.1. NCBI lineage: Eukaryota > Metazoa > Chordata > Myxini > Myxiniformes > Myxinidae > Myxine > Myxine glutinosa. The sequence continues at coordinate 63,790 of NW_027616734.1, forward strand.
TTTTTCAACACTAACACAAGTGCGAAAAGTGGTTTTTCCACACTAATACAAGTGCAAAAGTGGTTTCCTGCACCAACACAAGTGTGAAAAGTGGTTTTTCAACACTAACACAAGTGCGAAAAGTGGTTTTTCAACACTATCACAAGTGCAAAAAGTGTTTTTTCCACACTAATACAAGTGCAAAAGTGGTTTCCTGCACCAACACAAGAGCGAAAAGTGGTTTTTCAACACTAACACAAGTGCGAAAAGTGGTTTTTCAACACTAACACAAGTGCAAAAAGTGTTTTTTCCACACTAATACAAGTGCAAAAGTGGTTTCCTGCACCAACACAAGTGCGAAAAGTGGATTTTCAACACTAACACAAGTGCGAAAAGTGGGTTTTCCACACTAACACAAGTGCGAAACGTGGTTTCCTTCACTTACACAAGTGCGAAAAGTGGTTTTTCAACACTAACACAAGTGCGAAAAGTGGTTTTTCCACACTAATACAAGTGCAAAAGTGGTTTCCTGCACCAACACAAGTGCGAAAAGTGGTTTTTCAACACTAACACAAGTGCGAAAAGTGGTTTTTCAACACTATCACAAGTGCGAAAAGTGGTTTCCTTCACCAACACCAGTGCGAAAAGTGGGTTTTCAACACTAACACAAGTGCAAAAAGTGGTTTTTCAACACTATCACAAGTGCAAAAAGTGTTTTTTCCACACTAATACAAGTGCAAAAGTGGTTTCCTGCACCAACACAAGTGCGAAAAGTGGTTTTTCAACACTAACACAAGTGCGAATAGTGGTTTTTCAACACTATCACAAGTGCAAAAAGTGTTTTTTCCACACTAATACAAGTGCAAAAGTGGTTTCCTGCACCAACACAGGTGCGAAAAGTGGATTTTCAACACTATCACAAGTGCGAAAAGTGGTTTTTCCACACTAATACAAGTGCAAAAGTGGTTTTTTCAACACTAACACAAGTGCAAAAAGTGGTTTTTCAACACTATCACAAGTGCAAAAAGTGTTTTTTCCACACTAATACAAGTGCAAAAGTGGTTTCCTGTACCAACACAAGTGCGAAAAGTGGTTTCCTTCACTAACACATGTGCGAAAAGTGGGTTTTCAACACTAACACAAGTGCGAAAAGTGGTTTCCTTCACCAACACCAGTGCGAAAAGTAGTTTTTTCCACACTAACACAAGTGCGAAAAGTGGTTTTTCAACACTAACACAAGTGCGAAAAGTGGTTTTTCCACACTAATACAACAGCAAAAGTGGTTTCCTGCACCAACACAAGTGCGAAAAGTGGTTTTTCAACACTAACACAAGTGTGAAAAGTGGTTTTTCAACACTAACACATGTGTGAAAAGTGGTTTTTCCCACACTAACACAAGTGCAAAAAGTGGTTTTTCAACACTAACACATGTGTGAAAAGTGGTTTTTCAACACTAACACAAGTGCGAAAAGTGTTTTTTCCACACTAATACAAGTGCAAAAAGTGGGTTTTCAACACTAACACAAGTGCGAAAAGTGGTTTCCTTCACCAACACAAGTGCGAAAAGTGCATTTTCAACACTAACACAAGTGCAAAATGTGGGTTTTCAACACTAACACAAGTGCGAAAAGTGGTTTCCTTCACCAACACAAGTGCGAAAAGTGGTTTCCTTCACTAACACAAGTGCGAAAAGTGGTTTCCTTCACCAACACCAGTGCGAAAAGTGGTTTTTGAACACTAACACAAGTGCGAAAAGTGGTTTTTCCACACTAATACAAGTGCAAAAGTGGTTTCCTGCACCAACACAAGTGCGAAAAGTGGTTTCCTTCACTAACACATGTGCGAAAAGTGGGTTTTCAACACGAACACAAGTGTGAAAAGTGGTTTCCTACACCAACACCAGTGCAAAAAGTGGTTTTTCAACACTAACACAAGTGCGAAAAGTGGTTTTCCACACTAATACAAGTGCAACAAGTGGTTTCCTGCACCAACACAAGTGAAAAAAGTAGTTTTTCAACACTAACACAAGTGCAAAAAGTGGTTTTTCAACACTATCACAAGTGCAAAAAGTGTTTTTTCCACACTAATACAAGTGCAAAAGTGGTTTCCTGCACCAATACAAGTGCGAAAAGTGGTTTCCTTCACTAACACACGTGCGAAAAGTGGGTTTTCAACACTAACACAAGTGCAAAAAGTGGTTTTCTTCACCAACACCAGTGCGAAAAGTGGTTTTTCAACACTAACACAAGTGCGAAAAGTGGTTTTTCCACACTAATACAAGTGCAAAAGTGGTTTCCTGCACCAACACAAGTGCGAAAAGTGGTTTTTCAACACTAACACAAGTGCGAAAAGTGGTTTTTCAACACTAACACAAGTGCGAAAAGTGGTTTTTCCACACTAATACAAGTGCGAAAAGTGGTTTCCTTCACTAACACAAGTGCGAAAAGTGGTTTTTCAACACTAACACAAGTGCGAAAAGTGGTTTTTCAACACTAACACAAGTGCGAAAAGTAGTTTTCCCACACTAATACAAGTGCAAAAGTGGTTTCCTGCACCAACACAAGTGCGAAAAGTGGTTTTTCAACACTAACACAAGTGCGAAAAGTGGTTTTTCAACACTATCACAAGTGCAAAAAGTGTTTTTTCCACACTAATACAAGGGCAAAAGTGGTTTCCTGCACCAACACAAGTGCGAAAAGTGGTTTTTCCACACTAATACAAGTGCGAAAAGTGGTTTCCTTCACTAACACAAGTGCGAAAAGTGGTTTTTCAACACTAACACAAGTGCGAAAAGTAGTTTTCCCACACTAATACAAGTGCAAAAGTGGTTTCCTGCACCAACACAAGTGCGAAAAGTGGTTTTTCAACACTAACACAAGTGCGAAAAGTGGTTTTTCAACACTATCACAAGTGCAAAAAGTGTTTTTTCCACACTAATACAAGGGCAAAAGTGGTTTCCTGCACCAACACAAGTGCGAAAAGTGGTTTTTCAACACTAACACAAGTGCGAAAAGTGGTTTTTCAACACTATTTCAAGTGCAAAAAGTGGTTTTTCAACACTAACACAAATGCGAAAAGTGGTTTCCTACACCAACACAAGTGGGAAAAGTGGATTTTCAACACTAACACAAGTGCGAAAAGTGGTTTTTCAACACTAACACAAGTGTGAAAAGTGGTTTCCTTCACTAACACATGTGCGAAAAGTGGTTTTTCAACACTAACACAAGTGCGAAAAGTGGTTTCCTTCACTAACACATGTGCGAAAAGTGGATTTTCAACACTAACACAAGTGCGAAAAGTGGTTTCCTTCACTAACACATGTGAAAAAAGTGGGTTTTCAACACTAACACAAGTGCGAAAAGTGGTTTTTCAACACCAACACAAGTGCGAAAACTAGTTTTTCAACACTAACACAAGTGCGAAAAGTGGGTTTTCAACACTAACACAAGTGCAAAAAGTGGTTTTTCCACACTAATACAAGTGCAAAAGTGGTTTCCTGCACCAACACAAGTGCGAAAAGTGGTTTCCTTCACTAACACATGTGCGAAAAGTGGGTTTTCAACACGAACACAAGTGCGAAAAGTGGTTTCCTACACCAACACCAGTGCAAAAAGTGGTTTTTCAACACTAACACAAGTGCGAAAAGTGGTTTTTCCACACTAATACAAGTGCAACAAGTGGTTTCCTGCAAAAACACAAGTGAAAAAAGTGGTTTTTCAACACTAACACAAGTGCAAAAAGTGGTTTTTCAACACTATCACAAGTGCAAAAAGTGTTTTTTCCACACTAATACAAGTGCAAAAGTGGTTTCCTGCACCAATACAAGTGCGAAAAGTGGTTTCCTTCACTAACACACGTGCGAAAAGTGGGTTTTCAACACTAACACAAGTGCAAAAAGTGGTTTTCTTCACCAACACCAGTGCGAAAAGTGGTTTTTCAACACTAACACAAGTGCGAAAAGTGGTTTTTCCACACTAATACAAGTGCAAAAGTGGTTTCCTGCACCAACACAAGTGCGAAAAGTGGTTTTTCAACACTAACACAAGTGCGAAAAGTGGTTTTTCAACACTAACACAAGTGCGAAAAGTGGTTTTTCCACACTAATACAAGTGCAAAAGTGGTTTCCTGCACCAACACAAGTGTGAAAAGTGGTTTTTCAACACTAACACAAGTGCGAAAAGTGGTTTTTCAACACTATCACAAGTGCAAAAAGTGTTTTTTCCACACTAATACAAGTGCAAAAGTGGTTTCCTGCACCAACACAAGAGTGAAAAGTGGTTTTTCAACACTAACACAAGTGCGAAAAGTGGTTTTTCAACACTAACACAAGTGCAAAAAGTGTTTTTTCCACACTAATACAAGTGCAAAAGTGGTTTCCTGCACCAACACAAGTGCGAAAAGTGGATTTTCAACACTAACACAAGTGCGAAAAGTGGGTTTTCCACACTAACACAAGTGCGAAACGTGGTTTCCTTCACTAACACAAGTGCGAAAAGTGGTTTTTCAACACTAACACAAGTGCGAAAAGTGGTTTTTCCACACTAATACAAGTGCAAAAGTGGTTTCCTGCACCAACACAAGTGCGAAAAGTGGTTTTTCAACACTAACACAAGTGCGAAAAGTGGTTTTTCAACACTATCACAAGTGCGAAAAGTGGTTTCCTTCACCAACACCAGTGCGAAAAGTGGGTTTTCAACACTAACACAAGTGCAAAAAGTGGTTTTTCAACACTATCACAAGTGCAAAAAGTGTTTTTTCCACACTAATACAAGTGCAAAAGTGGTTTCCTGCACCAACACAAGTGCGAAAAGTGGTTTTTCAACACTAACACAAGTGTGAATAGTGGTTTTTCAACACTATCACAAGTGCAAAAAGTGTTTTTTCCACACTAATACAAGTGCAAAAGTGGTTTCCTGCACCAACACAGGTGCGAAAAGTGGATTTTCAACACTATCACAAGTGCGAAAAGTGGTTTTTCCACACTAATACAAGTGCAAACGTGGTTTTTTCAACACTAACACAAGTGCGAAAAGTGGTTTTTCAACACTATCACAAGTGCAAAAAGTGTTTTTTCCACACTAATACAAGTGCAAAAGTGGTTTCCTGTACCAACACAAGTGCGAAAAGTGGTTTCCTTCACTAACACATGTGCGAAAAGTGGGTTTTCAACACTAACACAAGTGCGAAAAGTGGTTTCCTTCACCAACACCAGTGCGAAAAGTAGTTTTTTCCACACTAACACAAGTGCGAAAAGTGGTTTTTCAACACTAACACAAGTGCGAAAAGTGGTTTTTCCACACTAATACAACAGCAAAAGTGGTTTCCTGCACCAACACAAGTGCGAAAAGTGGTTTTTCAACACTAACACAAGTGTGAAAAGTGGTTTTTCAACACTATCACAAGTGCAAAAAGTGTTTTTCCCACACTAACACAAGTGCAAAAAGTGGTTTTTCAACACTAACACATGTGTGAAAAGTGGTTTTTCAACACTAACACAAGTGCGAAAAGTGTTTTTTCCACACTAATACAAGTGCAAAAAGTGGGTTTTCAACACTAACACAAGTGCGAAAAGTGGTTTCCTTCACCAACACAAGTGCGAAAAGTGCATTTTCAACACTAACACAAGTGCAAAATGTGGGTTTTCAACACTAACACAAGTGCGAAAAGTGGTTTCCTTCACCAACACAAGTGCGAAAAGTGGTTTCCTTCACTAACACAAGTGCGAAAAGTGGTTTCCTTCACCAACACCAGTGCGAAAAGTGGTTTTTGAACACTAACACAAGTGCGAAAAGTGGTTTTTCCACACTAATACAAGTGCAAAAGTGGTTTCCTGCACCAACACAAGTGTGAAAAATGGTTTTTCAACACTAACACAAGTGCGAAAAGTGGTTTTTCAACACTAACACAAGTGCGAAAAGTGGTTTTTCCACACTAATACAAGTGCAAAAGTGGTTTCCTGCACCAACACAAGTGCAAAAAGTTGTTTTTCAACACTAACACAAGTGCGAAAAGTGGTTTTTCAACACTATCACAAGTGCGAAAAGTGGTTTCCTTCACCAACACCAGTGCGAAAAGTGGGTTTTCAACACTAACACAAGTGCGAAAAGTGATTTTTCAACACTATCACAAGTGCAAAAAGTGTTTTTTCCACACTAATACAAGTGCAAAAGTGGTTTCCTGCACCAACACAAGTGCGAAAAGTGGTTTTTCAACACTAACACAAGTGCGAATAGTGGTTTTTCAACACTATCACAAGTGCAAAAAGTGTTTTTTCCACACTAATACAAGTGCAAAAGTGGTTTCCTGCACCAACACAAGTGCGAAAAGTGGTTGTCAACACTAACACAAGTACAAAAAGTGGGTTTTCAACACTAACACAAGTGCGAAAAGTGGTTTCCTTCACGAACACAAGTGCGAAAAGTGGTTTTTCAACACTAACACAAGTGCGAAAAGTGGTTTTTCAACACTAACACAAGTGCGAAAAGTGGTTTTTCAACACTAACACAAGTGCGAAAAGTGATTTTTCCACACTAATACAAGTGCAAAAGTGGTTTCCTGCAGCAACACAAGTGCAAAAAGTGGTTTTTCAACACTAACACAAGTGCGAAAAGTAGTTTTTCAACACTATCACAAGTGCAAAAAGTGTTTTTTCCACACTAATACAAGTGCAAAAGTGGTTTCCTTCACTAACACAAGTGCGAAAAGTGGTTTCCTTCACCAACACCAGTGCGAAATGTGTTTTTCAACACTAACACAAGTGCGAAAAGTGGTTTTTCCACACTAATACAGCTGCAAAAGTGGTTTCCTGCACCAACACAAGTGCGAAAAGTGGTTTCCTTCACTAACACGTGCGAAAAGTGGGTTTTCAACACTAACACAAGTGCGAAAAGTGGTTTCCTTCACCAACACCAGTGCAAAAAGTGGTTTTTCAACACTAACACAAGTGCGAAAAGTGGTTTTTCCACACTAATACAAGTGCAAAAGTGGTTTCCTGCACCAACACAAGTGCGAAAAGTGGTTTTTCAACACTAACACAAGTTCGAAAAGTGGTTTTTCAACACTATCACAAGTGCAAAAAGTGTTTTTTCCACACTAATACAAGTGCAAAAGTGGTTTCCTGCACCAACACAAGTGCGAAAAGTGGTTTCCTTCCCTAACACATGTGTGAAAAGTGGGTTTTCAACACTATCACAAGTGCGAAAAGTGGTTTCCTTCACCAACACCAGTGCGAAAAGTGGTTTTTCAACACTAACACAAGTGCGAAAAGTGGTTTTTCCACACTAATACAAGTGCAAAAGTGGTTTCCTGCACCAACACAAGTGCGAAAAGAGGTTTTTCAACACTAACACAAGTGCGAAAAGTGGTTTTTCAACACTAATACAAGTGCAAAAGTGGTTTCCTGTACCAACACAAGTGCGAAAAGTGGTTTCCTTCACTAACACATGTGCGAAAAGTGGGTTTTCAACACTAACACAAGTGCGAAAAGTGGTTTCCTTCACCAACATCAGTGCGAAAAGTGGTTTTTTCCACACTAATACAAGTGCAAAAGTGGTTTCCTGCACCAATACAAGTGCGAAAATTGGTTTTTCAACACTAACACAAGTGCGAAAAGTGGTTTTTCAACACTAACACAAGTGCGAAAAGTGTTTTTTCCACACTAATACAAGTGCAAAAAGTGGGTTTTCAACACTAACACAAGTGCGAAAAGTGGTTTCCTTCACCAACACAAGTGCGAAAAGTGCATTTTCAACACTAACACAAGTGCAAAATGTGGGTTTTCAACACTAACACAAGTGCGAAAAGTGGTTTCCTTCACTAACACAAGTGCGAAAAGTGGTTTCCTTCACTAACACAAGTGCGAAAAGTGGTTTTTCCACACTAATACAAGTGCAAAAGTGGTTTCCTGCACCAACACAAGTGTGAAAAATGGTTTTTCAACACTAACACAAGTGCGAAAAGTGGTTTTTCAACACTAACACAAGTGCGAAAAGTGGTTTTTCCACACTTATACAAGTGCAAAAGTGGTTTCCTGCACCAACACAAGTGCGAAAAGTTGTTTTTCAACACTAACACAAGTGCGAAAAGTGGTTTTTCAACACTATCACAAGTGCGAAAAGTGGTTTCCTTCACCAACACCAGTGCGAAAAGTGGGTTTTCAACACTATCACAAGTGCAAAAAGTGTTTTTTCCACACTAATACAAGTGCAAAAGTGGTTTCCTGCACCAACACAAGTGCGAAAAGTGGTTTTTCAACACTAACACAAGTGCGAATAGTGGTTTTTCAACACTATCACAAGTGCAAAAAGTGTTTTTTCCACACTAATACAAGTGCAAAAGTGGTTTCCTGCACCAACACAAGTGCGAAAAGTGGATTGTCAACACTAACACAAGTACAAAAAGTGGGTTTTCAACACAAACACAAGTGCGAAAAGTGGTTTCCTTCACGAACACAAGTGCGAAAAGTGGTTTTTCAACACTAACACAAGTGCGAAAAGTGGTTTTTCAACACTAACACAAGTGCGAAAAGTGATTTTTCCACACTAATACAAGTGCAAAAGTGGTTTCCTGCACCAACACAAGTGCAAAAAGTGGTTTTTCAACACTAACACAAGTGCGAAAAGTAGTTTTTCAACACTATCACAAGTGCAAAAAGTGTTTTTTCCACACTAATACAAGTGCAAAAGTGGTTTCCTGCACCAATACAAGTGCGAAAAGTGGTTTTTCAACACTAACACAAGTGCGAAAAGTGGTTTTTCAACACTATCGCAAGTGCAAAAAGTGTTTTTTCCACATTAATACAAGTGCAAAAGTGGTTTCCTGCACCAACACAAGTGGGAAAAGTGGATTTTCAACACTAACACAAGTGCGAAAAGTGGGTTTTCAACACTAACACAAGTGCGAAAAGTGGTTTCCTTCACTAACACAAGTGCGAAAAGTGGTTTACTTCACCAACACCAGTGCGAAAAGTGGTTTTTCAACACTAACACAAGTGCGAAAAGTGGTTTTTCCACACTAATAGAAGTGCAAAAGTGGTTTCCTGCACCAACACAAGTGCGAAAAGTGGTTTTTCAACACTAACACAAGTGCGAAAAGTGGTTTCCTTCACTAACACATGTGCGAAAAGTGGGTTTTCAACACTAACACAAGTGCGAAAAGTGGTTTCCTTCACCAACACCAGTGCAAAAAGTGTTTTTTCAACACTAACACAAGTGCGAAAAGTGGTTTTCCACACTAATACAGCTGCAAAAGTGGTTTCCTGCACCAACACAAGTGCGAAAAGTGGTTTCCTTCACTAACACATGTGCGAAAAGTGGGTTTTCAACACTAACACAAGTGCGAAAAGTGGTTTCCTTCACCAACACCAGTGCAAAAAGTGGTTTTTCAACACTAACACAAGTGCGAAAAGTGGTTTTTCCACACTAATACAAGTGCAAAAGTGGTTTCCTGCACCAACACAAGTGCGAAAAGTGGTTTTTCAACACTAACACAAGTTCGAAAAGTGGTTTTTCAACACTATCACAAGTGCAAAAAGTGTTTTTTCCACACTAATACAAGTGCAAAAGTGGTTTCCTGCACCAACACAAATGCGAAAAGTGGTTTCCTTCCCTAACACATGTGCGAAAAGTGGGTTTTCAACACTATCACAAGTGCGAAAAGTGGTTTCCTTCACCAACACCAGTGCGAAAAGTGGTTTTTCAACACTAACACAAGTGCGAAAAGTGGTTTTTCCACACTAATACAAGTGCAAAAGTGGTTTCCTGCACCAACACAAGTGCGAAAAGTAGTTTTTCAACACTAACACAAGTGCGAAAAGTGGTTTTTCAACACTATCACAAGTGCGAAAAGTGGTTTCCTTCACCAACACCAGTGCGAAAAGTGGGTTTTCAACACTAACACAAGTGCGAAAAGTGGTTTTTCAACACTATCACAAGTGCAAAAAGTGTTATTTCCACACTAATACAAGTGCAAAAGTGGTTTCCTGCACCAACACAAGTGCGAAAAGTGGTTTTTCAACACTAACACAAGTGCGAATAGTGGTTTTCAACACTATCACAAGTGCAAAAAGTGTTTTTTCCACACTAATACAAGTGCAAAAGTGGTTTCCTGCACCAACACAAGTGCGAAAAGTGGATTTTCAACACTAACACAAGTGCAAAAGGTGGGTTTTCAACACTAACACAAGTGCGAAAAGTGGTTTCCTTCACTAATACAAGTGCAAAAGTGGTTTTTCAACACCAACACAAGTGCGAAAAGTGGTTTATCAACACTAACACAAGTGCGAAAAGTGGTTTTTCAACACTATCACAAGTGCAAAAAGTGTTTTTTCCACACTAATACAAGTGCAAAAGTGGTTTCCTGCACCAACACAAGTGCGAAAAGTGGTTTCCTTCACTAACACATGTGCGAGAAGTGGGTTTTCAACACTAACACAAGTGCGAAAATTGGGTTCCTTCACCAATACCAGTGCGAAAAGTGGTTTTTCCACACTAATACAAGTGCAAAAGTGGTTTTTCAACACCAACACAAGTGCGAAAAGTGGTTTTTCAACACTATTTCAAGTGCGAAAAGTGGTTTTTCAACACTAACACAAATGCGAAAAGTGGTTTCCTACACCAACACAAGTGGGAAAAGTGGATTTTCAACACTAACACAAGTGCGAAAAGTGGTTTTTCAACACTATCACAAGTGCAAAAAGTGTTTTCCTTCACTAACACATGTGCGAAAAGTGGTTTTTCAACACTAACACAAGTGCGAAAAGTGGTTTCCTTCACTAACACATGTGCGAAAAGTGGATTTTCAACACTAACACAAGTGCAAAAAGTGGTTGCCTTCACTAACACATGTGAAAAAAGTGGGTTTCCTGCACCAACACAAGTGCGAAAAGTAGATTTTCAACACCAACACAAGTGCGAAAACTAGTTTTTCAACACTAACACAAGTGCGAAAAGTGGGTTTTCAACACTAACACAAGTGCGAAAAGTGGTTTTTCCACACTAATACAAGTGCAAAAGTGGTTTCCTGCACCAACACAAGTGAAAAAAGTGGTTTTTCAACACCAACAAGTGCAAAAAGTGGTTTTTCAACACTATCACAAGTGCAAAAAGTGTTTTTTCCACACTAATACAAGTGCAAACGTGGTTTCCTGCACCAATACAAGTGCGAAAAGTGGTTTCCTTCACTAACACACGTGCGAAAAGTGGGTTTTCAACACTAACACAAGTGCAAAAAGTGGTTTTCTTCACCAACACCAGTGCGAAAAGTGGTTTCCTGCACCAACACAAGTGGGAAAAGTGGATTTTCAACACCAACACAAATGCGAAAAGTGGTTTCCTTCACTAACACGTGTGCGAAAAGTGGGTTTTCAACATTAACACAAGCGCGAAAAGTGGTTTCCTTCACCAACACCAGTTCGAAAAGTGGTTTTTCAACACTAACACAAGTGCGAAAAGTGGTTTTTCAACACTATCACAAGTGCAAAAAGTGTTTTTTCCACACTAATACAAGTGCAAAAGTGGTTTCCTGCACCAACACAAGGGCGAAAAGTGGTTTTTCAACACTAACACAAGTGCGAAAAGTGGTTTTTCCACACTAATACAAGTGCAAAAGTGGTTTCCTGCACCAACACAAGTGCGAAAAGTGGTTTTTCAACACTAACACAAGTGCGAAAAGTGGTTTTTCAACACTAACAAAAGTGCGAAAAGTGGTTTTTCAACACTAATACAAGTGCAAAAGTGGTTTCCTGCACCAACACAAGTGCGAAAAGTGGTTTTTCAACACTAACACAAGTGCGAAAAGTGGTTTTTCAACACTATCACAAGTGCAAAAAGTGTTTTTTCCACACTAATACAAGTGCGAAAGTGGTTTCCTGCACCAACACAAGTGCGAAAAGTGGTTTCCTTCACTAACACATGTGCGAAAAGTGGGTTTTCAACACTATCACAAGTGCGAAAAGTGGTTTTCCACACTAATACAAGTGCAAAAGTGGTTTCCTGCACCAACACAAGTGCGAAAAGTGCTTTTTCAACACTAACACAAGTGCGAAAAGTGGTTTTTCAACACTAACACAAGTGCGAAAAGTGGTTTCCTTCACTAACACATGTGCGAAAAGTGGGTTTTCAACACGAACACAAGTGCGAAAAGTGGTTTTTCAACACCAACACAAGTGCGAAAACTAGTTTTTCAACACTAACACAAGTGCGAAAAGTGGTTTCCTACACCAACACAAGTGGGAAAAGTGGCTTTTCAACACTAACACAAGTGCAAAAAGTGGGTTTTCAACACTAACACAAGTGCGAAAAGTGGTTTCCTTCACTAAGACAAGTGCGAAAAGTGGTTTTTCAACACTAACACAAGTGCGAAAAGTGGTTTCCTTCACCAACACCAGTGCGAAAAGTGGTTTTTCAACACTAACACAAGTGCGAAAAGTGGTTTTTCCACACTAATACAAGTGCAAAAGTGGTTTCCTGCACCAACACAAGTGCGAAAAGTGGTTTTTCAACACTAACACAAGTGGGAAAATTGGTTTCCTTCACTAACACATGTGCGAAAAGTGGGTTTTCAACACTAACACAAGTGCAAAAAGTGGTTTCCTGCACCAACACAAGTGCGAAAAGTGGTTTTTCAACACTAACACAAGTGTGAAAAGCAAATATCATGAAACATTTACATTTTGTAGTCCATTGTATAATTTAAATAAACATAAATGCAAATTTTGCACGTGGAAAAAGTAAGTACACCCTTGGCTCTAATAGGTGGTATTGCCCCCTTTGGCAGAAACAACCTCATGTAGGCGTTTCTTATAACTGTCTACCAGTCTCTGACATCGACTGGGAGAAATTTTTGCCCACTCCTCCATGCAGAATTATTTCAGCTGTGCGATGTTGGAGGGGTTTCTTGCATGCACAGCTCGTTTCAAATCCCCCCACAACATCTCGATGGGATTTAGATACGGGCTTTGACTTGGCCATTCCAGATCTCTCCATTTCTTTCTTTTCAGCCATTCCTTGGTGGATTTACTGATATGTTTAGGGTCATTGTCATGTTGCAAGGTCCACCGTCGGTTGAGCTTCAACTTTGCGACAGATGGCCTCACATTATCCTCAAGCACCCTCTGGTACAATGAAGAATTCATAGTGGATTGTATAATGGTGAGCTGCCAAGGCCCTGATGCAGCAAAGCTGCCCCAAACCATAATATTTCCACCACCATGCTTTGCAGTTGGTATCAGGTTCTTGTGGTGAAATGCTGTCTTTGGTTTTCGCCAAACATGTCTTCTGGTACTGTGGCCAAATAGCTCTACCTTTGACTCATCTGTCCAGAGCACATTGTTCCAGAAGTGCTGGTCTTTGCCTCGGTGTTCATTGGCAAACTTTAGGCTTGCCCTGATGTTCTTTCTGGACAGCAAAGGTTTCCTCCTGGCACACGTCCCATGGAGATCAAATTTGTGCAGCCTCTTTCTAATGGTAGACTCATGCACTTTGACATCAAAAGTGGCAAGAGCTACCTGTAGGTCCCGTGATGACATTCTGGGGTTCTTCTAGACTTCTTTCAGCATCTTGCGGTCTGCTCTGGGGCTGAACTTCCTGGTGTGGCCTGGCCTGAACAAGTTGGCAATTGTTTGGAATCTTTTCCACTTGTAGATGATCTTCCGGACAGTCGAATGATTGATTTCAAATTGTTTGGAGATCTTTTTAAACCCCTTCCCAGACTCGTAGGCATCTATAACCTTCTTTCTGAAGGCCTCAGAGAGCTCTTTTGATCTAGGCATCGTGACGCCGCACATTTGAACAACAAAGAGCAAACCAAACTAAATGCCTGAGGTTTATAGAAGCCAGGTTCCTCCAAGATCCCCTCTAACGATGTTCTAATCATTTGCACCTGAGCTGGTGCACCTGATTCTAAGTTTAGGTATTTGAAGTAGTGATAAATGTAGGGGTGTACTTACTTTTTCCAAATGCGAAATTTGCATTTATGTTTATTCAAATGATACAATGGACTATAAAATGTAAATGTTTCATGATATTTGTTATATTATATCACCTTTATCTGTCAATATTGTTGAGAGGGGGAAGGACACAAACACAACATTTGAGAGCAGGGACATCGGGAGAAATGTTTTAGGGGGAGGGCTTGGGGGAGGTGGGAGAGGTATAAAACATATGAACACTGCAAGGACTTCCAGGAAAGAAGTTGGACTTTCAAAAAAAAAGTGTATCTGGGGTGAATTAGCAGGGGTAGAAAAGATCAAGATTTTGGATGGGGAAAGATAAGAGATGGTGGTGAACAGCTGTTTTAAAGACCTGGAGGGAAGGGTGGGATTGAAGGGAGTGTGGGAGTTTGTTCCAGAGCTGGGAGAAAAGAGGAATGAAAGAGTGAAGGTGAGCAGAGAGCCGAGATTTCGGCAGTTTAACCATAAGAGGGTTGCAGGCAGATCTTGTGCGACCTGAAGGAATATTGGGGGGACAGAACACAGAGAGAGCTGGGGGAGCAAGGCCGGAGAGGAGTCGGTAGAAGACAGAAAGACCACCAACCTGCCTGCGGTGAGTGAGTAAAAGGCCCTCGGAGTTAACTTTATCACAAGAGATTCCAATGATTCTGAAAGCTTTGGTTTCAACAGCGTGAAGCCGAGCTAGGTGTGAGGCAGGAGCACCAGCCCAGAGGGGGGAACAGTATTCCATTGAGCTGCAGATGAAAGCCTTGTATGTGGTGACGAGCTCAGGTGTGCCAAGGAAGGAATTCGCACGGCGGAGGATGCCCAGTCGGCGACTGGCTTTGGAGGCCAGCTTGGAAATGTGGTTTTCCCAAGAAAGATCATGGCAGATAGTGAGACCCAAAAGCTTGAGCGACAGAACTCCTTGGAGAGGATTGTTGAGAAAGTATATGGAAGGGTTTTCCAGTCAGTCCTTTCGGAGAGACATTGTAAGAGTGTGACATTTGTCAGGATTGAAAGACATGTTGCACTTGTTTGACCAGTCTGTGATTTTGTCCAGGTCTGCAGAGAGTGAGGAGGCTGCAGACTGCTGATCTGAGGGATGAGGAATGGAGCGGCAGATAGTGGAGTCATCAGCAAAGAGATAGAGAGGATTTTCCAGAGAGTCGGAGAGATCATTGATGAAGACCAGAAATAGCACAGGGCCCAGAACACTACCTTGGGGAACTCCAGCCGGAACAGGAAGGGGAGATGAGCGAAATCCATTCAGGGCCACACGTTGCCTATGACCAGAGAGAAAGTCCGCAAGCCATGAGTGGAGATTTCCATGGATACCATAGGAGGAGAGTTTGGTGAGCAGAGCGGGGTGCCAGACCGTATCGAAGGCACGTGATATGTCAAGTGAGACAGCTCTGATTTCCTGTTTGGCATTGAGGACCTTCATCCATTGTTGAGACAGCAGAAGCAACATGTCCAGAGTGGAATGACCTGGTCTGAATCCAAATTGATGATCAGAGATCAAGCCATTGGAGAAGTGGAAGGATTTGATATCCGAAGCAATTATGGATTCCATGACTTTGCAGATAATTGAAAGCAGGCTGATTGGTCTGTAGTTGCAAGGATCTGTTTTTGCACATTTTTTGTGTAAAGCGGTAATGTTTGCTGATTTCCAAGATGCTGGCAGATGACCTTGAGCAAAATAGAGGGTGAAAAGAACACAGAGAGGGTGAGATAGAGCGGCAGAGCAGGATTTTAGGACCCGTGGGCTGATGCCGTCTGGTCCAGTTGCAGAATCAGAGTCGAGGTTTGACAAAAACTTCTCCACCTTGTCAGGAGAGAAGGAAAAAGAGTCCAGGAGCAGTTGGGTTCGATTGGGTAATGTGGGAACAGAGAGAGATGGGTTTGGGACACAAGAAACAGCTCAAGGCAAATGGAGCTGTTTTCATCAGACAAGAACAAATAGAGTCTCCAGGAGGTGCCATGCTCTAAAAAACATCATGTCTGCACTTCTTCATCTTGAGATACTTATCCTCAATGGTCGGAGGTGTAATTAAACCAGATGCCTCAATGAGTCCATGGTGACAGTCTGTCTGCAAAACCCCGGACCTTTCAATTCCTCAGTCTGACTCCTGAGACAGCTGGATATTTTCTTTGTTCCCAAACTCACGATAAAAAAGGAACTGCATTCAACCACTTGCTAGAAGATTGGCTGGACACGTTGTGTTGAATCTGTGATTGTATATGTCAGTATTGTATTGTTAAACTTTGTTGTAATCCTTGGTGTAATCGAGCAACTCTTCTCCGGATAATTAAATATTCAAAATTGTTCTTGGTGTGCGGACATTCAAAGTGATACACCTTCATCAGTACCCATCCTTCCTTGTCATACACAACTGATCCTGGACTTTGTGCCTTTTGCTCCTGAGAGGATGGAGAAGGTTCTTTCAACCCTCGACTCTGACTTTGTTACTACACCAGCCCACGTGTCCTAAAAACCTGTACTGATGCTCTTTCACAGCCACTCTCTACTCTTTTCACCCTGTCATTGGTGCTCAGTCATCTTCCATCTGCTTGGAAATCCAACAAGATCATTGCATCACATAAAATAACTGATCCCCTCAACTACAGACCAATCAGCTTCCTTTCAATCAATAGGAAGGTCATGGAATCCATCATCGTAGTTCATATGAAAACCTTCCTTTTATTCAACAACCTTATCTCAAATAACCACTTATTTTCAGACCAGGTCACTAGACCTTGGGCATGCTGCTTCTACTCACCCAACAATGAATGGAGGCAATCATTGTCAGACATGAGACCAGGGTCGTCTCTCAGGACATACAGTCACGTGAACAAGTAAGTACACCCCATGTAAAGTTTGGACTTTTTCAACATATTTCAACAGACAGCTATTTGATCTTCATTTCAACAATATTGATAGATAAAGGTGATATAATACAACAAATATCATGAAA
This sequence comes from Myxine glutinosa, assembly GCF_964187855.1. Taxonomy (NCBI): domain Eukaryota; kingdom Metazoa; phylum Chordata; class Myxini; order Myxiniformes; family Myxinidae; genus Myxine; species Myxine glutinosa. Next base: position 80,674 of record NW_027616734.1, read on the forward strand.
CATTTACATTTAGTAGTCCATTGTATAATTTAAATAAACATAAATGCAAATTTCGCATGTGGAAAAAGTAAGTACACCCCGACATTTATCACTACTTCAAATACCTAAAATTAGAATCAGGTGCACCAGCTCAGGCGCAAATGATTAGAACATCGTTAGAGAGGATCTTGGAGGAACCTGTCTTATTTAAACCTCAGACATTTCGTTTGGTTTGCTCTTTGTTGTTAAAGTGTGCGGCGTCACCATGCCTAGATGAAAAAAGCTCTCTGAGGCCTTCAGAAAGAAGGTAATGGACGCCTACGAGTCTGGGAAGGGATTTAAAAAGATCTCCAAACAATTTGAAATTAATCATTCGACTGTCCGGAAGATCATCTACAAGTGGAGAAGATTCCAAACAACTGCCAACTTGTTCAGGCCAGGCCGCCCCAGCAAGTTCAGCCCGAGAGCAGACCGCAAGATGCTGAAAGAAGTCTCTAAGAACCCCAGAATGTCATCACGGGACCTACAGGTAGCTCTTGCCACTGTTGATATCAAAGTGCACGAGTCTACCATGAGAAAGAGGCTGCACAAATTTGATCTACATGGGAGGTGTGCCAGGAGGAACCTTTGCTGTCCAGAAAGAACATCAGGGCAAGACTAAAGTTTGCCAATGAACACCTAGGCAAAGACCAGCACTTCTGGAACAATGTGCTCTGGACAGATGAGTTAAAGGTGGAGCTATTTGGCCACAGTACCAGAAGACATGTTTGGCAAAAACCAAAGACAGCATTTGACCACAAGAACCTGATACCAACTGTAAAGCATGGTGGTGGAAATATTATGGTTTGGGGCAGCTTTGCTGCATCAGGGCCTGGGCAGCTCACCATCATAGAATCCACTATGAATTCTTCATTGCACCAGAGGGTGCTTGAGGATAATGTGAGGCCATCTGTTGGAAAGTTGAAGCTCAACCGCAGGTGGACCTTGCAACATGACAATGACCCTAAACATACCAGGAAATCCAACAAGAAATGGCTGAAAATAAAGAAATGGAGGGTTCTGGAATGGCCAAGTCAAAGCCCGGATCTAAATCCCATCGAGATGTTGTGGGGGGATTTGAAACGAACTGTGCATGCAAGAAACCCCTCAAACGTCACACAGCTGAAAGAATTCTGCATGGAGGAGTGGGCAAAAATTTCGCCCAGTCGATGTCAGAGACTGGTAGACAGTTATAAGAAACGCCCACTTGAGGTTGTTTCTGTCAAAGTGGGCAATACCACCTATTAGAGCCAAGGGTGTACTTACTTTTTCCACATGCGAAATTTGCATTTATGTTTATTTAAATTATACAATGGACTACAAAATGTAAATGTTTCATGATATTTGTTATATTATATCACCTTTATCTATCAATATTGCTGAAATGAAGATCAAATAGCTGTATGTTGAAATATGTTGAAAAAGTCAAAACTTTACATGGGGTGTACTTACTTTTTCACGTGACTGTATGTATATAGTGGATATATGGATGGGACGGTCTCCGATTGGATCATTGGATGGGACGGTCTCTGATAGGACATTGGATGGGACGGTCTCTGATTGGATCATTGGATGGGACGGTCTCTGATAGGACATAGGATGGGACGGTCGCTGATTGCATCATTGGATGGGACGGTCTCTGATAGGACATAGGATGGGACGGTCTCTGATTGGATCATTGGATGGGACGGTCTCTGATTGGATCATTGGATGGGACGGTCTCTGATAGGATCATTGGATGGGACGGTCTCTGATTGGATCATTGGATGGGACGGTCTCTGATTGGATCATTGGATGGGACGGTCTTTGATAAGACATAGGATGGGACGGTCTCTGATTGGATCATTGGATGGGACGGTCTCTGATAGGACAGAGAATGGGACAGTCTCCGATTGGATCATTGGATGGGACGGTCTCTGATTGGATCATCGGATGTGATGGTCTCCGATAGGATTATTGGATGGGACGGTCTATGATAGGATCATTGGATGGGAGGTGTCTGATGGGATCATTGGATGGGACGGTCTCTGATAGGGTCATTGGATGGGACGGTGTCTGATGGGATCATTGGATGGGAGGTGTTTGATAGGCTCATTTGTTGTGACGGTCTCTCATTGGATCATCGGATGTGATGGTCTCTCATCGGATTATCGGATGTGACGGTCTCTGATAGTATCATTGGATGGGACGGTCTCTGATGGGATCATTGGATGGGAGGTGTTTGATGGGATCATTGGATGGGAGGTGTTTGATGGGATCATTGGATGGGAGGTGTTTGATAGGCTCATTTGTTGTGATGGTCTCTCATCGGATCATCGGATGTGATGGTCTCCGATAGGATTATTGGATGGGACGGTCTCTGATAGGATCATTGGATGGGAGGTGTCTGATGGGATCATTGGATGGGGCGGTCTCTGATAGGGTCATTGGATGGGACGGTGTCTCATTGGATCATTGGATGGGACTGTCTCTGATAGGGTCATTGGATGGGACGGTGTCTCATTGGATCATTGGATGGGACGATCTCCAATAGGATCATTGGATGGGACAGTCTCTGATAGGATCACTGGATGGGAGGTGTTTGATAGGATCATTGGATGGGACGGTCTCTGATTGAATCATTGGATGGGACGGTGTTTGATAGGATCATTGGATGGGACGGTGTCTGATTGAATCATTGGATAGGACGGTCTCTGATTGGATCATTGGATGGGACAGTCTCTGATAGGATCACTGGATGGGAGGTGTTTGATAGGATCATTGGATGGGACGGTCTCTGATTGAATCATTGGATGGGACGGTCTCTGATTGAATCATTGGATGGGACGGTGTTTGATAGGATCATTGGATGGGACGGTGTCTGATTGAATCATTGGATAGGACGGTCTCTGATTGGATCATTGGATGGGACGGTGTTTGATAGGATCATTGGATGGGACGGTCTTTGTTCGGATCATTGGATGGGACGGTCTCTGATTGAATCATTGGATAGGAAGGTCTCTGATTGGATCATTGGATAGGACGGTCTCTGATTGGATCATTGGATGGGACGGTCTCTGATTGGATCATTGGATGGGACGGTCTTTGTTCGGATCATTGGATGGGACGGTCTCTGATTGAATCATTGGATAGGAAGGTCTCTGATTGGATCATTGGATAGGACGGTCTCTGATTGGATCATTGGATGGGACGGTCTCTGATTGGATCATTGGATGGGACAGTGTCTTATTGAATCATTGGATGGGACGGTCTCTGATTGGATCATTGGATGGGACGGTCTCTGTAGGATCATTGGATGGGACAGTCACTGATAGGATCATTGGATGGGACGGGCTCTGATAGGATCACTGGATGGGACGGTCTCTGATTGGATCATAGGATGGGACGGTGTCTGCTTGAATCATTGGATGGGACGGTGTCTGATTGAATCATTGGATGGGACGGTGTCTGATTGAATCATTGGATGGGAAGGTCTCTGATAGGATCATTGGATGGGAAGGTCTCTGATAGGATCATTGGATGGGACGGTCTCTGATTGAATCATTGGATGGGAAGGTCTCTGATAGGACCATTGGATGGGAAGGTCTCTGATAGGATCATTGGATGGGAAGGTCTCTGATAGGATCATTCGATGGGACGGTCTCTGATTGAATCATTGGATGGGACGGTCTCTGTAGGATCATTGGATGGGACAGTGTATGATAGGATCATTGGATGGGACGGTCTCTGATAGGATCATTGGATGGGAAGGTCTCTGATAGGATCATTGGATGGGAAGGTCTCTGATAGGATCATTGGATGGGAAGGTCTCTGATAGGATCATTGGATGGGACGTTCTCTGTAGGATCATTGTATGGGAAAGTGTATGATAGGATCATTGGATGGGACGGTCTCTGATAGTATCATTGGATGGGAAGGTCTCTGATAGGATCATTGGATAGGAAGGTCTCTGATTGGATCATTGGATGGGATGGTCTCTGATTGGATCATTGGATGGGAGGTGTTTGATAGGATCATTGGATGGGACGGTCTCTGATAGGATCATTGGATGGGGCGGTCTCTGTAGGATCATTGGATGGGAAGGTCTCTGATAGGACCATTGGATGGGAAGGTCTCTGATAGGATCATTGGATGGGAAGGTCTCTGATAGGATCATGGGATAGGAAGGTCTCTGATAGGATCATTGGATGGGAAGGTCTCTGAAAGGATCATTGGATGGGAAGTTTCTGATTTGATCATTGGATGGGAAGGTCTCTGATAGGATCATTGGATGGGAAGGTCTCTGATAGGATCATTGGATGGGAAGTCTCTGATTTGATCATTGGATGGGAAGGTCTCTGATAGTATCATTGGATGGGAAGGTCTCTGATAGGATCATTGGATGGGAAGGTCTCTGATAGGATCATTGGATGGGACGGTCTATGATAGGATCATTGGATGGGAAGGTCTCTGATAGGATCATTGGATGGGAAGGTCTCTGATTGGATCATTTGATGGGACGGTCTCTGATGGGATCATTGGATGGGACGGTCTCTGATTGGATCATTGGATGGGACGATGTCCGATAGGATCATTGGATGGGATGGTCTCTGATTGGATCATTGGATGGGAGATGTCTGATACGATCATTGGATGGGACAGTGTCTGATATGATCATTGGATGGGACGGTGTCTGATACGATCATTGGATGGGAGATGTCTGATACGATCATTGGATGGGACAGTGTCTGATATGATCATTGGATGGGACGGTCTCTGAAAGGATCAATGGATGGGACGGTGTCTGTTACGATCATTGGACGGGACAGTGTCTGATATGATCATTGGATGGGACGGTCTCTGAAAGGATCAATGGATGGGACGGTGTCTGATACGATCATTGGATGGGACAGTGTCTGATATGATCATTGGATGGGATGGTCTCTGAAAGGATCAATGGATGGGACGGTGTCTGATAAGATCATTGGCTGGGACGATGTCTGATTAGATCATTGGATGAGGCAGTCTCTGATAGGACATAGCATGGGACAGTCTCTGATGGGATCATTGGATGGGAGATGTCTGATACGATCATTGGATGGGACGGTGTCTGATATGATCATTGGATGGGAAGGTCTCTGATTGGATCATTGGATGGGACGGTCTCTGATTGGATCATTGGATGGGACGGTGTCTGATATGATCATTGGATGGGACGGTGTCTGATACGATCATTGGATGGGAAGGTCTCCGATTGGATCATTGGATGGGACGGTGTCTGATTGGATCATTGGACGGGACGGTGTCTGATATGATCATTGGATGGGAAGGTCTCTGATATGATCATTGGATGGGAAGGTCTCTGATATGATCATTGGATGGGAAGGTCTCTGATTGGATCAATGGATGGGACGATGTCTGATTAGATCATTGGTTGAGACAGTCTCTGATAGGATCATTGGATGGGAAGGTCTCTGATTGGATCATTGGATGGGAAGGTCTCTGATAGGATCATCGGATGGGACGGTCTTTGATAAGACATAGGATGGGACAGCCTCTGATTGGATCATTGGATGGGACGGTCTCTGATAGGACATAGGATGGGACAGTCTCTGATAGGATCATTGGATGGGACGGTCTCTGATAGGACATAGGATGGGACGGTCTCTGATTGGATCATTGGATGGGACGGTCTCTGATGGGATCATTGGATGGGACGGTCTCTGATAGGACATAGGATGGGACGGTCTCTGATAGGATCATCGGATGGGACGGTCTTTGATTGGATCATTGGATGAGACATTGAGACAGTCTCCGATAGGATCATTTGATGGGACAGTCTGATCGTACCTCAGATGGTACGGTCTCTCTTGGCACATCGGATGGAATGTTCTCTGATAGGACATCAGATTTGTCAGTCTTTGATAGGACATCAGATGGGACAGTCTCTGATTGGATCATTCGATGGGACAGTCTCTGATGGGATCATTTGTTGGGATGGTCTCTGATGGGATCATTTGTTGGGACGGTCTCTCATCGGATCATTGGTTGGGACAGTCTCTGATGGGATCATTGGATGGAAGGTGTTTTATAGGCTCATTTGTTGTGACGGTCTCTCATCGGATCATTTGTTGTGACGGTCTCTCATCGGATCATTGGATGGGATGGTCTCTCATTGGATCATCGGATGTGATGGTCTCCGATAGGATTATTGGATGGGAGGGGTCTGATGGGATCATTGGATGGGACGGTCTCTGATAGGATCATTGTATGGGACGGTCTCGGATAGGGTCATTGGATGGGACGGTGTCTGATTGGATCATTGTATGGGACAGTCTCTGATAGGGTCATTGAATGGGACGGTCTCTGATAGGGTCATTGAATGGGACGGTGTCTGATTGGATCATTGGATGGGACGATCTCCAATAGGATCATTGGATGGGACAGTCTCTGATACGACATAGGATGGGACAGTCACTGATGGGATCATTGGATGGGAGGTGTTTGATAGGATCATTGGATGGGACCGTCTCTGGGAGGTGTTTGATAGGTGTTTGATGGGAGGTGTTTGATAGGATCATTGAATGGGACGGTCTCTGATTGAATCATTGGATGGGACGGTGTCTGATTGAATCATTGGATAGGACGGTGTCTGATTGAATCATTGGATGGGACGGTGTCTGATTGAATCATTGGATGGGACGGTGTCTGATTGGATCATTGGATGGGACGGTCTCTGATTGGATCATTGGATGGGACGGTCTCTGATTGGATCATTGGATGGGACGGTCTCTGATTGGATCGTTGGATGGGACGGTGTCTGATTGAATCATTGGATGGGACGGTCTCTGATTGGATCATTGGATGGGACGGTCTCTGATGGGATCATTGGATGGGACGGTGTCTGATTGAATCATTGGATGGGAAGTAGGTGATAAATGTTGCTTCTGGGACACCTCCGTTTAACATGGGAAATCCCTATCTAATGTCATTTACCCCCTTGTCTTTTTCAAAAATCATAAACACCTCTATTTCTCCCTCTATGAACCTATAATCCTTCTCACCTTATGAACCTATAATCCTTCTCGCCTTATGAACCTATAATCCTTCTCACCTTATGAACCTATAATCCTTCTCACCTTATGAACCTATGATTTTCTTCCTTTATGAATCTATAATCCTTCTAGCCTCATGAACCCATGATCCTTCTCACTTACATGTAATTTTTACCCTATTCCCCCCACTAGCCCCTTAATGTAGTTCCTTAGACCACTCTACTAATGAGCCTATAAATATATTATCTCTTTCTAACTTTTTTAAGAGTTCCATTCTCCTTTAGAACTCATCCCCATCAAGTATATTTATAAAGTATACAGGCTCCTTAACCTTTTGTTGTGAAAGTATAAAGTGGTATGTTTCACGGAGGGTTCTTGTTTGACCTCCTCCTCTCCCACATACCATTTTAAAATTATAATATTTATTATCCGATTGATAACCATTAAAGTTCTCACTCCACTCTAATATATTTTTCTTCCCACCCTCCATTACCCCACTTAACAAATGAATACGTTTATCCGTCTTGAGAACCTTCTGACCAGTGATTCCCTCAACCTCTTGAATCTGAAATTTTTCACATTCGTTATGTTTTCCATTTATATACCAAGGTTGATTACACCTCCACTCTTTAGTCTGGTTGATACTTGGTTCTATCATTTATATAATAGTAAAAAAGGCGGCGGTAGCCCGTTAAAATCCCTAACCCCCTTTTTTAACTTATCACTTATATATATATATCTTATCACTTATATATATCTTATCACTTATATATCTTAGCACTTATATATCTTATCACTTATATCATATCACTTATATATCTTATCACTGCACATCGGATTTTTATGTGAAAAAATAATAAAAAATTTTTCACATAAAACCGCTTTTTTGCGCGCAAAAAAAATATTTTGCTATTTTCAGAGAAAAAAAATATTTCGCCCTTTTTCGGGAAAAATAAAATAAAATGCCCTTTTTGGTCGAAAATGTCTGGCAATGCTAAAAAAAATTAGGGAATTTGGAAAAAGGGAAAAAGGGAAATATTAGGGAAAAATAGGGAAAAATTAGGGAAATTAATTTTTTTTTAACTGCGATCGAAATTTTTAACTGCGATCGATCTCAAAAACAAAACGTTGCGTCCACTTGCGTGTGTTGCGTCCCCAGTGTGTACAGCAGTGAGGCGGTGTACTACAGTGAGAGAGTGTACACAAAGTGTGAACAAGTCTCCTATCAAGATGAGTGCTGCTCTTTGTGACAAGTGGCTGAAGGAATTCAACGCTGGCGGCGATGGGGCCACCTTCAAGTACGTGTCGAGTGACACGGCTTTCTGTCGAGCTTGTGAAAAGACTTTCCGGGCGAAGCAGAAGTCTGAGCTGGCCCAACATGTCCGAGGAGACCACCACAAGAACAACTTGGCCTTGAAGAAGAAGAGGACGGTCACGCAAGCCACCATGGAGGACTTTGGTGGCGGAAAGAGGCACAAGTGCGACGTCGTGGCTCGGGAGCTCTGCCAGGCCATGCTGGCCGCTGGCATCCCATGGTCGAAATTGGAAAACCCTGCCCTCCGGTCGTTCCTGGAGAAGCACATCACTCTCCAGATCCCCGATGAAAGCTGGATTCGAAAGCACTACCTCGACAAGTGCTACGACGAGGCCTTGGCGGGGATCCGTGCCGACCTCGGACAGCAGCCCATCTGGCTGTCCGTCGACGAGACGACCGATTCGGCAGGTCGATATGTGGCCAAACATCATCGCGGGACGCTTGTCCAAGGAGGGGTACTTTCGTCCCCACCTCGACCAGTGCATGTTTCTGGAGAAACCAACTCCGGGGAGATCGTGCGCGCAGTCAATGACACGCTGCGCTATCTTTGGCCTGATTTCAAGCCGGAGTGCCTCAAGGTCCTCGTCAGCGACGCCGCGGCCTATATGATCAAGGCCGGCCATGCCCTGAAGGAACTCTTCCCGGACTTGCTGCATGTGACTTGCGTTGCCCACGCGCTCCACCGTGTCTGCGAGACAGTCTGAGAAATGTTCAAGGACGTCAACGACCTGATTGCCACGACGAAGAAGGTGTTCGTCAAAGCCCCGTCGCGTGTTGTCTTTTGGAAGGAGCAGCAGCCCAATCTTTCTCTCCCCCCGGAGCCCATTCTGACTCGGTGGGGGACGTGGATCGACGCCGCGGTGTTTTACGCCGAGCACTTCGAGGCCGTCAAGGACATTGTGGACCAGCTGAACGATGACGACGCGATGGCAATCCGGAGTGCCAAGGACCTGTTCGGAAAGGCGGACATCAAGCTCAGTTTGGTCTTCTTAAATGCCCACGTGTCGTTCATCCCGAAGATCCTTAAGCAGCTGGAGGAGGCCGGCATGGAGCTGGCCAAGGCCTTCCAGCTCCTTGATCAGGCCAAGGAGGAGCTCGAAAAGATCCGAGGCTGCCGTAAGGAGATCCTGCTCACCAAGTTCAAGGCGGTGCTGCAGCGCAATCCCGACCTTGGTGTGCTGAGGACAGTGGCTTTGATCCTGGATGGAGATCAGCACGGATCTGAGGTTGGTGTGCCGGCTGGAGTCAAGCTTGCTGACATCCCCCTCTTGAGGTACTGCCCCATCGTCAGCGTCGACGTGGAAAGGTCCTTCTCCGTCTACAGAAACGTCCTCACCGACCGCCGACACCACCTCACCAAGGAGAACATGACCAAGATAATGATTTCAAACACCTACTTTAACCGTTCCTAAAAGGGTCTTGTCAATTTCTTCTAGTCCTCTACTTATCAAACAATGCGGTTACAATAAAGGTACCTGAACGTCATTTTTTACCTGTTTACTAGCCCAGAGTGCTTAATGTTGTGCAGGAAAAAGCTTACCATTTTTTGTTCTTTTTTTGACTGATTTCTGAAAAACTTGGTATTAATAAAAAATGAATAAAACGGGGGAAAAAAATATTTCGGGATTTTTTCACATAAAAAAAAAAAATTCCCGCTTTTCAAAACATAAAAGGCCTATTTTCTTAACATAAAAATCCGTAGTCTACTTATCACTTATATATCTTATCACTTATATACTTATATAACCATAAGGGAGACTATCAATTCCATTTTCTAAAATAAACCTCTTATCATCAAAAGCCCCCAATGCTTTCTTATTCACCTCTTCTGAATATAATTGATGTTTATAACTTCTTATTCCATTAATCTTTCTAAACTCTTCTTTCTTTGTTGTTAAACAGTTATAATAATCCTTAAAGTTTATTGTTTCTTTAATGACATTTTTCTTTACACCTTTTAACTTCTTATCAGTCTTTTCAACGTTATTCACAATGTATTTATAAGCATAAGCCTTCGACCTCAATCCCACAAATTCACTCATAACATTTCCTCCCAATTCATCCTTGAACTTTCCAATCACCTTTTTATTTTTAGAAGAGAACAACTCACTCTCTGGACTGTAATTACTTGTATCATAGATATTAATGTCCTTTTTCATGTCTGAATAAACATCATCAGTATTAATTTTCAAAATAAAACTATCAGTATCCATATACAACAATGACACATTATCCTTATACTTTGATTTTAGATTAATATAAAAGTAATCATACATTAATGACTTTGACAAGTCAAGAATTGATGTTCCAATGTAAATAGGTTTGTCCATTTCAATACTCTCTTTAACCAAATGGATCGCACAAAAGTTCTCAGTAAAGACCTCAGCTCTAGTAAAACTCGGTCTATTAATTAATTTTGATGCTTGTTCCCAAGATGTTGCTAGTCTGATATTTTGTCTTTTCCTCATTCTCCATGGTCTTACCAAAGACCGCATTATTCATCAATTTATAAAAGTCTTTCTCAAAATTTGTTTTTGACTCTGTTCTTCTTTGTGTATTAAAATCAATGTACCCCTTTAACCAATGACTTTGATTGAACTTTAGAACCCTGTGGATCTTCTCTACTCTTAGACCTTTTGATAAATATTGTCGCAAATTTCTTTGGTGTAGTACATAATTTTTCTTGTTATATAATGTAGTAAGTAATTTTTCTGTTGATTCACCTATATCAAACGATCGTTGATAATCACTCAACCATTCTTTCTTTGGACTTTCTTTCTCACAAGCAAATGGAAGATCTTTATGTTTGATATGAAGTTCTTCAGGATATTTTAAATCGACCTCAAAATAATAACCAACCTTTGAATCATCCAATTCTTTTTGTGTAGAGATACATACACCTTGTAAAACTTTTGTGTAGTCTTTTTCCTTTACCCATCTTAGTTTCCCATAAGGAAGAGCTTGAGACATTGCCCAGCCATACAAGTTGTTTGCGTCATAGTACATCAAGTAAGAACTCTCTTTCGTTGAATCATAATTTGGAAGATATTTGTTATTTGCTTTTGCGTATCTGCTCGAGCATACTTGTGAAATTCCACCTCTTTTTGCCTTTTCAATCATCAAAAGCATATCGACATCGGTTATCAAATCCAAAGCTTGTTTTGTCATTTTCAACATCGCGCTCCAAGCCAATCCAGGTGCTGTGTAGTAGTGAGCAGGATCCAATCCATATCCAGTGCGACAAACAGATCTAAAGGCTTCAAATACATCGGCCAATAAAAGCACATCAGTTTTGAGATACAAATCGTGATACTCACCAAGATTCTTGATGTTATATTTTTCCCAAACATTTTGTGCATGTACATAATCTTTATCAGATATATGACTGTTGTTTAATTTGTTATCGAAATTTTCTTTTAAAGGAAGTTGTGTTTCATTGAATCTCTCAAATGAGTCCATATAGTCATAGGGGTAAATTCCCTTTTGTGTTAGAAAATCTTTATCTGAAAAATACTCTGAAAGACATGGAAACTCTTTTAGATTTTGAACCAAGTTAGCCAATGGACTTGCCATGAATTTAAATGTATCAAGAAATCTGATATGAGTAATAGGAGATGTGTGAATTGTTTTTGTGAATGAAATGTATTTCTGATCTGTGTTAGGAATTGCTGAAATGTGTCCAGATGTCTTTGAAAGTTCATTAATAAATAGATGCGTATCATAATGAGCGTTGTTATGAAGAAAGACAGGAATGAAAGAGGGGAGTTGATATAATTAATATTACAACTTTGATGAGCTGGACCTCTATATTTACCAGTGAGATGACAATGATCTCTAACCTTTAGACCTTCACCAATTTTTTCCTCACAAATATGACAAACATTGTTTTTTCTAAATTCCCTTTTCTGTTCACTCGTCAAGGACATTGGTTTATTAGTTTCTCTCATTATCTTGGTTAATCGGACACAGTCTTTTTCTAGTCGTTTCACAAACTCCTCTGGCGTATTTGAGCCTCTATACTCCTCTAACTTGTAATATTTATCACCAACGGATGATTTGATATAATAACAAAAACCGCAAGGAGTATGTTTTTGATATTTATTTGTGTATGATTATTTTGGATCTGGAGAAGCAGTATCTATTTTTTCTAGAATACTTTCAAAATCAGCATATATAACAAATGGATGTTTGATCTTTTTCTTTTCATCTTTGAATGTGATATTTGAGCCTTCTTTAGGCATATTGATTTCCGTTGATTTATGTTCACCACAATAATTTGAATGTTTATCTAATCTTTCTTGTGTATGGAAGAAGTTAAGACAACGCAAACAAATATATATTTTATTTGTTCTTTTACATACTTGTGGTTTTATTAATTTAGCAATATCTTTAATGTATGTATAATGTGAATTTTCCTCTGAATTAAAATATAGAAGATTAATATGAGTTTGTTTACAATTGTCAGAAAGCTTTAAAACCTGAATGCTGTTTGTTTCTGTTAGACCATAAACATTAACTGATCAATTATTTATCTTTTCAAATTTAGGAATATCATTTAAAGCCATAGGAAACTTTAGATCTTTCGTATTTAATGTATTCTCATATTTTTTATAATGAGATACTCTTTCATCATGAAAATGTGGAGGATGTAAGTGTGCTAGAATAGACCAGAGAAAACATTTATAGTCTTTATTTTTGATATTGATAACTGCTTTTCTATTTTTGATAACACTGGGTAAATCAATGTAGGAAGAAGCTTTTAGAGGATCTGATTTAAGAATATGAATGTCTATGTAAATAATTTTTCCTATATTGAATCCACTTCCTACGATTGCATTATCCACATCTTGCTCTTGTTTAATAAGTTCATCATAGACTCCTGATGTTTTAAAATCTTGATATGAAGATATAAAGTGTGGCTCAGTTCTCATGTATGGTGTATCTATAACTCCTTCGTCCTTTGTCATTTCTAATTTTACTCCCATATAAAATTTGTGGTTTCATTTCTTTTAGTGTTTTTTCAATCAACGTTTGAACAGCAGGTTTAACTATTTCTACAGCATCAACTATAGACTCTGGTTCAGGAGGTTTGAAGTTAAAGACTCTTATTTTAATATGTCCTTTGAATGCGCCATCAGAGTTTTTAGTTGTGATAAAATTTGATAAATGTAGAATTGTTTTAAGATGTATTTCAAAGCCTTTCTTGAGGATATTTTTATTACATGCAGAACAGTGTTTTGTTTCCTTCTGAATAGGAGATAGTAGGTGAAGTAGATTAAATGTGTGTTTGTTAGTTTTAAGGTGTCTTTTGTATTGTTTATATTCTTGTTCACAAACGTCGCAATACGTTGCTTTGATCATATTTATTTATATAGTAAAATTATACTTAAAACAAAGTGCCTTTTTTAGAGGCTTTTTAAAAGATGAAACTGTGCTTAAAGTAAAACACCTTTGAGCTTTTCAACTCGTTTGATGTATATAACTTTACTTAAAGTAAAACACCTTTGAGCTTTTCAACTCGTTTTATGTATATAACTTTACTTAAAGTAAAACACCTTTGAGCTTTTCAACTCGTTTTATGTATATAACTTTACTTAAAGTAAAACACCTTTGAGCTTTTCAACTCGTTTTATGTATATAACTTTACTTAAAGTAAAACACCTTTGAGCTTTTCAACTCGTTTTATGTATATAACTTTACTTAAAGTAAAACACCTTTGAGCTTTTCAACTCGTTTTATGTATATAACTTTACTTAAAGTAAAACACCTTTGAGCTTTTCAACTCGTTTTATGTCTATAACTTTACTTAAAGTAAAACACCTTTGAGCTTTTCAACTCGTTTTATGTATATAACTTTACTTAAAGTAAAACACCTTTGAGCTTTTCAACACGTTTTATGTATATAACTTTACTTAAAGTAAAGCGTCTATGTATTAGCCAGAAAGTTTAGATACTCTAGTTCATCAATTTCAATTTCACTATCTGAGTCATCAATAAAGCTACTCTCATAACTATCATTTGAACACAAACTATTAGTATCATAACTATCTTCAGATCCTAGGCTCTCAGTATAATAACTCTCAGAGTATTGACTGTTAATATCACTCATTTACATACCATTAAACTTCCATCAATATCTATATATTTTCTTTCATTAGAACTAATAACCACAATATTTTTTACATTAAATGTTATTTTCAAATAATCTCTAATAATCAGAGTACGGAATGATAGTTCACCACTAATATTCATATTATTAATTTCACCCACATCTTTGGGTCTATTAAAGAATATACAAATGTTTCCTCTAGAATCGTTGATGGTCTTATCATTCATTTTCAAAGCTTCTTTATCAATGACCTTTTCAAGCTTTGAGTAAATTGTTAGTAGTAGTGGAGAAACTTTTGTCAAATTTACTTTAATAGAGTTATTAATTAACATAGCTTGTCCCGTAAATTTAATAAAAGGACACATGTTATTCTCCATTATGCGTTTAATCCAAAAATTCCCATATTTATCTTTGTTCAATTTAACATCTTTGACATATTTTTCTATATCTTCCACCGAAGTAGAGATTGATTGAAATTTGTCTTTTGTGTTTTACTTTAAGCACAGTTTCATCTTTAAAAAAGCCTCTAAAAAAGGCACTTTGTTTTAAGTATAATTTTACTTTATAAATATGATAAATTCTGAAGGATATTTAGAATTTCCAGACTCTCCATATGATAAATTAGAAATCTGCCACCATTGTGGTAGAATAGGGCTTAATAATGAGGGTTCATATAAACAATGTATTTTCTGTGATTTAATTTTAATTAATGATAATAAAAAATATAGAAAAATGTATAACTCTTTTAAATTAGAACCAAAAATGAATTACTTTACAAGATTAATAAGAGAGATGAATGTTAAGTATTATGGTGATAATACACCATTTCTTACAAGGGAAGAGACTATTTGTATTGAGGAAATGTATAAGGGTTTAATGATATTTATTATTCAAAATAATTTTAATGGAAATGTTAATACAAGGTACTATATAAACAAAATAATGGATTATTTTGAAATTAAACCTGAACTCAGGATAAAATATAGAGTTTCTCAAAAAACTCAAAAAAAGTTAGATGACTTGTTTTCCAAATATATAAATGAATGATTTTTTACCCGTTTGGGAAAATAAGATAAATTTAATAACCATAAAAATCTTCCAAATTCATTGAGATGTCTAATAGTCGGTTCAAGCGGATGTGGAAAAACCTGTTTACTTTTAAAGATGCTCCTTAGTCCTAATTTTTTAGATTATGATAATTTAATAATTTTTACAAAGTCAAGTTTTCAACCCGAGTATCAACTACTCTCACAGGGTTTTAATGCGGGTCTTAAAAAGGAAGACATTATCGGTTTATTTAAACTTCAAAACAAACTAAATGATTATAATATTGATGATATAATACAATTATTTTGTGATACACAGAAATCAAAATCAAAACCAAAACCCATAACTTGTATTCTCAGTGATAATACGGATGATATACCTTCACCTCAAGATTTAGATAAATCAAAAAAGAACCTCGTTATCTTTGATGATTGTGTTAATGAGAGAAACCAAACAGTAATGGATAGCTACTATACAAGAGGGAGACATTCTTCTTGTAATTGTATTTATCTTAGTCAGTCATATTTTCAACTCCCTCGGCGCTCAATAAGAAACAATGCTAATACTTTTATTTTATTTAAGTTAAATTCAATAGATACAAATAATTTTTGGAGAGATAATTGTTCTACATTATGTAGTAAGAAGGAATTTGAAAATAATATGAAACACACGATTGGAAAATATAAATATATTGTTGTGAAACAAGATGAGATACTAAATGATATTTTTCAATAAATAAATACAGAAAATGAATACCGAAGAAAGAGTAAGAAAGTTTAAAGAACATCAAGAGTTGGTTTCAAAAGTTGTAAAGCAACAGGAAGACATAAAGAAGAAAAAGAGATAGAAACTAACTGGTGAAGAAGCCTTTGAAAGAAAACAAGAGAAATTTTTTAAACCACTTTTAAATACTCAACAAACGATTTCACCTACAGTTCCCACGGTAGAATTTACTCCGAAAAAATTTCAAATGCTCAAAGATTTTAGTCAAATGACAGAGCAAGAACTTGGAGAATTAGAATATGATGATGAAGGATTATTTCGGCATCTTGAGAAGGTAAATAAACTTTCCAATTATATTGTAGAAGCTCTTCAAAACAATGAATATTTGAAGGGTTCAAAAACCAGAGCAGGTCTCATTCCAACAGAAGAACCAGCATAGTTCCATCTTGTGAAAGAAAAGTTATTGATATTTAATGATAAATTGGTGTTCTTAAGTTCTGACCAACCAAATGTTGAATTAACCCCAAGATTAATGTTTCTTCTAACAAAAGATGGACATGCTAATTCACCTTATTTTGATGAACCGCTTGATATGGAAAGAGAGGAAGATAGAGAGTATATTGAGTTGCTAAACGCACTTGATTATGGAGTTTCTGTTGCTGGTAAAAGTAAGAAGAATGAGAAGGAGAAACATATTATTGATGCTTTAAGTAAGCTTGGTTCGGGTGTTAGTTTTCTTCCAAATGACCCATCACAATTAGTTAATAGGTTATTATTGTTGTTAGGTAGTAAGAAGGCTGGAAACAACAATTGTTTTAATGAAGCATCCGCCATTTTAGATCAGTTGATGAATATGAAAATAATTAATAAATGTCAATACAAAGATATTTTATTAGATATTAAATAAGATGAGAAGCACAATTCTTAGTTTTAATTTCACAACGAGTGATTACACAGCTTCATTCCCTTACCCACTACAACTTGACCCCACAAAAGAATATGAGGCTTCTTTGTTGTCAATGGAGACTTACAATACCCTTTTTAATATCACAGAGAAAAACAACAAGTTTAGTTATAATCCAGGAAGTGGATATAAAACTATAACCGTTTCACCCGGTGCTTACGAGATTTCTCAAATATCTTCAGAAGTCTCTCGCCTTATGAAAGAAAAAGGTCATGAACCAAAAAATATTGTAATAGATATTCAAAAACACACTTCAAAATCAACTATTAAACTTAAAAATAATTATAAAGTTGATTTCACGATTGAAAATTCGTTCAGAGAGCTATTGGGTTTCTCTTCTAAAAAGATTGAAACTAACGGGACGTCTTACAGTGATAATGTCATTCAAATATCCTCCGGTATAAATTCAGTATTAATTCATTGTGATTTGATTGATGGTGCTTATAACGATGGAATAAGAACAAATACAATATTTTCATTCAGTGCATACTCAACCCCGATTGGTTATAAATTTAATATGGAACCAAAAAATCTTGTCTATTTACCTGTGTCAGGAAAAACCATATACAGAGTAAATTTTAGGATAACCGACCAAGATAATCGCATGATATCCTTTAATGATGAAATTATATCCATCAGAATTCACCTACGTGAAGTTTTTCAATAAATAAATAATGGTTATTGTGAGAAAACACGAGTTGGGAAAATATAAAATAATTACAGGGGATGGGATGTTCCTTTCACCATACTATAAGGGTGAAGGTATGTTTCTTGGTAGAGGATACTATTAACCAAAGAGACAACGGGGTGTGGGACATCAATTTAGAAATAAAGGAGATGGGATAATTGATACTCTAATGGGTATTGGTTCAACCATCCTTAAACATAAAGACCTAATTGGTTCAACTGCTTCAGCCGTGGGCTCAGTTGCGGGTGCTATAAAGAGTATAAAAGATGCTCAAAAGGAGTCTCATAAATTACAAGCAATCAAAGAAATTAAAAAAGGTAAAACTCAACTATCTTCACAAGAACGACAAAAAATCATTAAAATACTTGGGTCAGGATTTCAACGATTTTAATGCTATATAAATACAAGTATGGAAGCGATTGATAGTATCTATGATTTGGATGATACGATTATCATTTCAAACTCTACTAAAAAGGAAAACTATTTTAAGGTAAATGCTATAACAGGAACAGACTGGAATTCAAACGGAACAAAAAGTTTTGAAATAAATAATCAACAAACTTACTTGAATATAGCTGATAGTTTCTTGCTGTGTAAATTTAAATTCACTAAGGCTGCGAATAATACTAATGCTACACTCGTAAATGATTTCTTCTGGAAAATGTTTGATAGTGTCCGCCTGTATATTGGAACACAAGAGGTTGAAGCGGTTGATTATGTCTCTGCTATATCTGAAATGATGAAATTTACACTATATTCGTTTAGTGATAGAATGGGTAAGGGAGCTGTTGAAGGTTTTATTCCTGATATGTCAACGGGAACAAATGCTGACCCTGGTTATAGTCAAAGGAAGTCAATGTATAATGATGATACAAAAGCAGAGAATAGTTTTACCGTAGCAGTACCTCTGAAAGGTATATTTGGATTTTGTGATTATGATAAAGTTTTGTATGGTCTTAAAATTAGATTTCAACTACAAAGGAATGATAATGTAAATAGATTGCTTTTTGGGGCTGAAAATGCTTTTGGCGACAATAATAAATTTGTTATCAATGATTTGTGTTGGTATATTAGTGAATATACTCCTAATCTTAAAACGGAAGAGATGTTAAATAGAAGACTTAACTCAAAGAAACCGCTAAATGTATCATACCTTAAAAGAAGATGTCAACACGTTAAACTGGAACACACTACCTACACTTGGAATTTGGGTGTTCTTGAAGGAAAGCCACGATACCTATGGCTCATTTTTAAGAAACCAGATGGAGAGGAGGGTACTGATAAGAATAATGCGCTGAGTGATAATGCTAAGGTGAAACAACTTCGGGTTTCTCTTGATGGAACATTTTATCCGCGAGATAGATTGGAAATTGATTGGGAAAAAAATGATTATGCGGAAGCCTACAAGTCTTACCAAAAGGTGTGTGAAAGCAACGGTAATAATGAACCTATTTTGGATATGGTTGCGTTTCAAAAACTTTATACCATCTACGCAATTGACCTGAGTTCTCAAAAGGAAACTATAAAGTCTAATAGAGTGGATACTTCTCTATACATTGAAAGAGGAGAGAATGAAGAAGTTGATGCTTATTGTTTGCTTTTGGAGGAAACAGAATTACAGATTAATACAGATAATGGTGTTATGATTAATATCACATAGGTTTTTTCTCATAAATAAATGAGTAGGAAAGAACTGGTATATGTTAATCAAATCAATCTTAATAAATTAACATCTTGTATTCAAAATCAAAAGCCTTGTATTATTAACGTTAATACAATTCAAAGAAAAGGAGCAGTAAGAATTGATGTTTTACTCACAAGAGAGCAGGTAAAAACACTAAATTATGCTGGTTCACTTAAAATTAAAATGACAAAACCTAAGTTAAAGAAATATTCAATACAAGAGGGAGGATTTCTCCCGTTTCTAATTCCTTTATTTGCTGGTTTAAGTGCGGCGGGAGCATTGACTGGTGGTATTTCAGCAGCGGTAAAAACTGCTAACGAAAGGAAGGCACAACTAAAAGCTCAAAAAGAATTGGAAAGACATAACAAGGAGTTGGAGAAACAAATTAGTGGAAGTGGTGTAATTGTGGATTTTGCTCAAAAACTTGAAAGTCTACCTGATAAAGCTAGATTGTTAGTTGGAGATATGCTTTCCTCTCTCGCTCAAGCGGGTGTTAAACTAACTAAAAGGGGTAATGGGTTATATCTTTCTCATAAATAAATGGATAAATGGTTTAAACAATTTGGAAAGAATACAACGTCAAATATAGAACTTACTAAATATTGTAAAAAACTAAAAATTGATAATGTGGTTATTTGTATGAGAGATGAATTTAAAAAGTTGTCCAAGAATACAATGAATATTATTATGAATTTAGACACACAGAATGGTTCTCATTGGGTTTGTATTCATAATAGTCAGGATAAATATTATTTTGATAGTTATGGTATGCCACCGCCTGTTGAAGTAATACAATTCTTACAGAATGGTGTTTATCAAACATTTCAAGTTCAAGAAATTAATTCTAAATGTTGTGGTCAATTATGTTTATCTGTATTATTTCAACTCAACAATAATGAAAATTTTTATGATATCATTTTTAATCTAATATAAATGACTTATGTTGGAAAAGATGGTTCTATCTTTGGAAAATCCTCTCAGGATATTGATTTATCAAATTATTATACAAAGGCACAGGCTGAACGACAAAAATATAGTATAAGTAAAAATATTAATATGAAGAATACTTATAAATTAATCAATTATCCAAACCCGACAGATGCGAATGACTTAATTAGATTTAGTGATTTATCACAATATATATTTTTAAAGAAAACAGCACGTTTTGTTAAACAAGTAAAATTTACAACCACAACACCCGGATATACTGACCATACACCTTTCCTCATTCAATTTAACTATCTGCTTACAATTGAATTTTATAAAGAAGGACATACAGTTAATATGCGAATCAATAAATGGGGGTATGATATGCCTGATTTAGGGTATAATTGCTATTTTTCAATAAACTTAGAAGACCTACATGATTTGAATCAGTCTCGTAAAGAAGAATATTATCCGCTTGGTGAGGATAAGGATTTATGTGGAAGTACAATTAGTAAACAACAAATACATGGTTTTAAGAAAAGAAAAATATATGATAGTATAGCGATGGTTAACATGACAAAGAAGGAAGGTAATGAGATAAGGATAGAAAGCCGAGGAATACAAACCGATTTGGTAGTGGGAAAATGGGGTGGTATTACCTGTTATAATATTAATCTCACATATATTTCTGATACATAAATGGCAGGAAAAAGACTACAAGAGAATTATAATTTTTGTATTCAGGGATACCTACAAGAAAAGGGTGCTCGGTATTACATACCTTATGATTTGGAGCATATACATGGAAATTTTGTCATTAAAAAGTGGCCTTATACTGATATTGCTAAACCCACAAATAGAGACTTGTTTAAAATATTAAATAAAAATGAACTTCTCAAAGTTATGAAATATAAAACTTTTAGAAATCGTCATCAAATCTTATTGGTATCCTATTATGAGAAAAATAATTATAGATACAAGAATATCTCAAAATCCAGATGAGTATATGTATAATATTCTTTGGGGCTCAAGCTCAAGGGTAGCAAGGGATGAGGAAGGAGTTGAAGAAGAGAAGGAGGAAGGAGTTGAAGAAGAGAAGGAGGAAAGAGAGAAGGAGGAGGAGGAAAGGGAGAAGGAGGAGAGGGAGAAAAAGGAGAAGGAGGAGAAGGATGAAAGGGAGAAAAAGGAGAAGGAGGAGAGGGAGGAAAGGGAGAAAAAGGAGGAGGAGGAGAGGGAGGAAAGAGAGAGGGGGGAAAAATATAAAAATATGACCATTCCTGAGATTAATGAAAGATTGAAGTTATTACGACAAATAAATCAATCTCAACGCACCGAAGAGGAAAATAAAGAACTAATGACTCTTATGAAGATATTGGTTTTTAAATTTGCTATAATAAATTCAGAGAGCAGATATACAACATATAGTTGATGATGTTGGTGTTATTGACTTTAGTTAGTTTTATTTGTAAATAAATGGAGGAGAGAGTGAAGGCATTCCTAAGGATTCTTTATGTTTTAAAAATCAAGATAGAAATGTATATGTTGAAAACCCAAAAGGCTTTGGCACTATGTAGGACTTTTTCTCATAAATAAATATGAGTTATTGTCTCAAATGTAAAAAGAAAACGAAATCTAAAAATATCTCCTTTGTTAAAGCTAAAAATAATAGAGTTTATCAAAAAGGAATATGTCAAGTGTGTGGCTCTAAAAAGTGCCAATTCATCTCTCCTAAAAGTGGAGGAGACATCCAAAAGTTTTTGTCAGGAAGTAAATTTACAACAACTGGAATTCCAGGGGAACTACATCTACCTGGATATTCTTTCTGTGGTCCTGGAACAAACCTGGATAAAAGATTAGATGAAGCTGACAATCCTAAACCTTGGTCTAAACCTACAAATAGGGTTGACGAAGTGTGTATGAAGCATGATATTGCTTATGGGAAAACCACTACGTTGACTGAAAAACATAAAGCCGACAGAGAAATGTTGTATAATTTGTCTTTGATACAAAATCCAACGTTGAGAGAGAAGGTTGATAGGTTTATTGTGAGAAATTTGATAAATGCTAAATTGAAACTTGGCCTTGGTTATTCACCCTCAAAAAACTATTAGGCTCTAATGATGTCATCAAGACTGAGGAGCTTTTGGCTGATGAATTATATAAACCTATAATCACAAAGTTTAAAAGAAGGAAAGTTTATTCTAAATACACCGACCACATATGGTCCGCTGATTTAATCGAACTAAAAAATGATAAGGGATACAAGTATGCTTTAACCGTTATTGATTTGAGGAGTAGATTTGCTTGGGTTGTTCCTTTGAAAAACAAGAGAGGTTATACTCTGATGTTAGCCTTCCAACAGATATTTAATAAAAGTAAAAGAAAACCAAAGAAACTGTGGACCGATGAGGGAACAGAGTTCTATAACAAAATATTTATGAAATTTCTTAAGGGGGAGGGTATTAAATTATACAGCACCTTTAATGAAGGAAAAGCAGTTGTTATTGAGCGTTTTAATCGTACTTTAAAAGAGAAATTATATAAAAAATTCACACAACTCGGTTCCCAAAAATGGGTGTATTTTATTCAGGATATTGTAGATAATTACAATAATACAGTTCATTCATCAACAAAATCAAAACCATCAGAAACATTTACAAAATTAGAATATGAAAAGGAGATTAATTTGAGAAAGCCCAAGTTCAAAGTTGGTGATATTGTAAGAATATACAGATGGAAAAGTCATTTTGAGAAAGGTTATACAAAGAGATGGACTAATGAATTATTCAAAATCGTTGATGTAATGGATACTATGCCTTGGACTTACAAATTATATGATATGAATTGGGAAGAAATCTTGGGTTCATTTTACTCACAAGAATTACAAAAAACAAAACTGATAATTCATTAAACAACAACCATCCATACTTTCATCCACCCAGATTAGCTAATTTAATTAGTAGTAATAAAAAAAATTAAATAAATAAATAAAAATCATAAGCCACACCCACACAGACCCCACCCACAAACCCCGCCCACACAGACCCCGCCCACACAGACCCCGCCCACACAAACCACACCCACACAGACCCCGCCCACACAGACCCCGCCCACACAGACCCCGCCCACACAGACCCCGCCCACACAGACCACACCCACACAGACCACACCCACACAGACCACACCCACACAGACCACACCCACACAGACCACACCCTTGATCCCCCCTCATCCCACCCCCACCTTCCCCACACACAAGGGGAGGGGAGGGGTGGGATGAGGGGGGATCAAGGGTGGGGGCGCACCTTCTCATCTTTTTTCCCTTTATTCTCTTTTTGTAATTAAGAATTAAATAATTCTGGACAAAGCGAATAAAATCAAAATTATGAAATAACATTAAAAACAAAAATTATAATAAAACATTTTTCACGAGGTATAAATTCAGTTTCTTCCATAAATTCAGTTTCTTCCAAGGTATCATCTATCTATAATTCCAGTAATCTCTGTGTGTCTGTGTGTCTGTGTGTCTGTGTGTTTGTGTGTTTGTGTGTTTGTGTGTTTGTGTGTTTGTGTGTTTGTCTGTGACCGCTGTTTCTCGACAACCACGGGTCCGATATACTTGAAACTTGCCAGGTATATTGCTGGGGACCCGAGGATGTGCCTTTTCAAGGTTTCATATTAATCGGACAAGTAGTTACCGAGCTATGGCGATTTCTTTACCAAACTCCGCAAGCCGTTCGCTTTGGACCAAACCATTTCATGTAAATAGAGGGGGGGGTTCTGTGGTCGTTGTGAATGGACCAAACCATTCATGTAAATAGAGGGGGGGGGGGTTCTGTGGTCGTTACTGCCACGTGGTTTCAAAGTTTTTTTTTGTTGTTGTTTGCACGCATGTTTTTTTGCACCCACGTACGGGCACGCCCTAGGATGTTTACACACACACACCCCTACACAAATTTTTTTTTTTTTTTTTTTTTGGCAAGGAACGGGCACCCACGTACGGGCACGTCCTAGTGTGGTATAAATACAGTAATAAAATCAAAATTATTAAATAACATTAAAAACATAAAAATTATAATAAAACATTTTTCACGAGGTATAAATTCAGTTTCTTCCATAAATTCAGTTTCTTCCAAGGTATCATGTGGTATAAATACAGTAATAAAATCAAAATTATTAAATAACATTAAAAACATAAAAATTATAATAAAACATTTTTCACGAGGTATAAATTCAGTTTCTCCCATAAATCCAGTTTCTTCCAAGGCAATCCAACATAATGTTGTCTCCCATGTTAACTTCACCAATTTATTTTGTGTCTGCAAGGCACAAAAGGGATTTTAAATTAAATTCACCAAACACAGTATTTGCCTGCCGTGCCATCCCAAAACCACACGAGGGCAGTCTAAGACCATAAATGAGAAACTCCATTTATACTACACACATTGTAAGATGAAAATTTTAAACTCACTTGGCCAGGGAATGAGTTGACACTCCTCCCAACTATCATCTCTGCTATTGATCTATCATCATCCTTCGGAACTCCAGGTAATTCTGTAAGGGGTTCATTCAGATCCTCCTTTTGTTGGTGATAATCATTGGTTTCATTGTCAAAGTTCATGTTGTTTGGTTGGCTTTTAATGCTGAAATAAAACAAACAGTTGACATTTAAATACCAACTCACTGGTGATATCAAAATCGCAAGACAGTATCCAAGTATCAACCAAACCGTTTAATAACGCACATACACACAGTATCAAAGTTTGTGAAGAATTAATCATATATCTTACCTCAAATCCCAGGTCTTTATGAAGTCATCGATCTCATATATTGTCTCTGCTATTGATCTATCATCATCCTTCGGAACTCCAGGTAATTCTGTAAGGGGTTCATTCAGATCCTCCTTTTGTTGGTGATAATCATTGGTTTCATCGTCAAAGTTCATGTTGTTTGGTTGGCTTTTAATGCTGAAATAAAACAAACAGTTGACATTTAAATACCAACTCACTGGTGATATCAAAATCGCAAGACAGTATCCAAGTATCAACCAAACCGTCTAATAACACACATACACACAGTATCAAAGTTTGTGAAGAATTAATCATATATCTTACCTCAAATCCCAGGTCTTTATGAAGTCATCGATCTCATCTATTGTCTCTGCTATTGATCTATCATCATCCTTCGGAACTCCAGGTAATTCTGTAAGGGGTTCATTCAGATCCTCCCTTTGTTGGTGATAAATCATTGGTTTCATCGTCAAAGTTCATGTTGTTTGGTTGGCTTTTAATGCTGAAATAAAACAAACAGTTGACATTTAAATACCAACTCACTGGTGATATCAAAATCGCAAGACAGTATCCAAGTATCAACCAAACCGTTTAATAACACACATACACACAGTATCAAAGTTTGTGAAGAATTAATCATATATCTTACCTCTCACATAACATCCCAAACAAGGTGTTTAATTCGTTGTCAGTCATTTGTTCATTTGTAGAGACAGCTTTGGGTAATATTAATGGGTGAGAGAGGCTGTTCAAACATTCAACCATCTCATTATGAAGACCCCTCCGAACTTCAGTGAATTCTTTAAGCGTTTCATTCAGATCCTCCCTTTGTTGGTGATAATCATTGACTTCATTTTCAACATCAATTACCAGCTTTGATAAAGATATACTGTAAAAGAGAAAAAACAATAATTATTGAGAGGCTGTTAATGATGTTCCATATAAGACAATGAATAATTAATCGTGAGAACAAAAAAAAACTTACCTGTCTTCTGATAAAGCTTCATCCTCCATCCTCCAGAGAAACATAACGTGTGTTTAAAAAAGCAAGGTGTGGTTAGAGCCTTTATAGGCAAGGCTGCGACATTGGCAAGGCTGAGTCATGGCTGAGTCATCCTGTGCCACGTTGGCAACTGGCTCAACAAAAGATGATGCAATGTTTCACCATAAATGATAGAACCAAGTATCAACCAGACTAAAGAGTGGAGGTGTAATCAACCTTGGTATATAAATGGAAAACATAACGAATTTGAAAAATATCAGATTCAAGAGGTTGAGAGAATCACTGGTCAGAAGGTTCTCAAGACGGATAAACGTATTCATTTGTTAAGTGGGGTAATGGAGGGTGGGAAGAAAAATATATTAGAGTGGAGTGAGAACTTTAATGGTTATCAATCGGATAATAAATATTATAATTTTAAAATGGTATGTGGGAGAGGAGGAGGTCAAACAAGAACCCTCCGTAAAACATACCACTTTATACTTTCACAACAAAAGGTTAAGGAACCTGTATACTTTATAAATATACTTGATGGGGATGAGTTCTATAGGAGAATGGAACTCTTTAAAAAGTTAGAAAGAGATAATATATTTATAGGCTCATTAGTAGAGTGGTCTAAGGAACTACATTAAGGGGCCAGTGGGGGGAATAGGGTAAAAATTACATGCAAGTGAGAAGGATCATAGGTTCATGAGGCTAGAAGGATTATAGATTCATAAAGGAAGAAAATCATAGGTTCATAAGGTGAGAAGGATTATAGGTTCATAAGGTGAGAAGGATTATAGGTTCATAAGGCGAGAAGGATTATAGGTTCATAAGGTGAGAAGGATTATAGGTTCATAGAGGGAGAAATAGAGGTGTTTATGATTTTTGAAAAAGACAAGGGGGTAAATGACATTAGATAGGGATTTCCCATGTTAAACGGAGGTGTCCCAGAAGCAAGATTTATCACCTACTATGGGACCGTCTCTGATTGGATCATTGGATGGGACGGTCTCTGTAGGATCATTGGATGGGGCGGTCTCTGTAGGATCATTGGATGGGAAGGTCTCTGATAGGATCATTGGATGGGAAGGTCTCTGATAGGATCATTGGATGGGAAGTCTCTGATTTGATCATTGGATGGGAAGGTCTCTGATAGGATCATTGGATGGGAAAGTCTCTGATAGGATCATTGGATGGGAAGGTCTCTGATAGGATCATTGGATGGGAAGGTCTCTGATAGGATCATTGGATGGGAAGGTCTCTGAAAGGATCATTGGATGGGAAAGTCTCTGATAGGATCATTGGATGGGAAGGTCTCTGATAGGATCATTGGATGGGAAGTCTCTGATTTGATCATTGGATGGGAAGGTCTCTGATAGGATCATTGGATGGGAAGGTCTCTGATAGGATCATTGGATGGGAAGTCTCTGATTTGATCATTGGATGGGACGGTCTCTGATAGGATCATTGGATGGGAAGGTCTCTGATAGGATCATTGGATGGGAAGGTCTCTGATAGGATCATTGGATGGGAAGGTCTCTGATAGGATCATTGGATGGGATGGTCTCTGATAGGATCATTGGATGGGAAGGTCTCTGATTGGATCATTTGATGGGACAGTCTCTGATGGGATCATTGGATGGGACGGTCTCTGATTGGATCATTGGATGGGATGATGTCCGATAGGATCATTGGATGGGATGGTCTCTGATAGGATCATTGGATGGGAAGGTCTCTGATTGGATCATTTGATGGGACGGTCTCTGATGGGATCATTGGATGGGACGGTCTCTGATTGGATCATTGGATGGGATGATGTCCGATAGGATCATTGGATGGGATGGTCTCTGATTGCATCATTGGATGGGAGATGTCTGATACGATCATTGGATGGGACAGTGTCTGATATGATCATTGGATGGGACGATCTCTGAAAGGATCAATGGATGGGACGGTGTCTGATATGATCATTGGATGGGACGATCTCTGAAAGGATCAATGGATGGGACGGTGTCTGATATGATCATTGGATGGGACGATGTCTGATTAGATCATTGGCTGGGACGATGTCTGATGAGATCATTGGATGAGGCAGTCTCTGATAGGACATAGCATGGGACAGTGTCTGATGGGATCATTGGATGGGAGATGTCTGATACGATCATTGGATGGGACGGTGTCTGATATGATCATTGGATGGGAAGGTCTCTGATTGGATCATTGGATGGGACGATGTCTGATTAGATCATTGGTTGAGACAGTCTCTGATAGGATCATTGGATGGGAAGGTCTCTGATAGGATCATTGGATGGGAAGGTCTCTGATAGGATCATTGGATGGGACAGTCTCTGATAGGATCATTGGATGGGAAGGTCTCTGATAGGATCATTGGATGGGAAGGTCTCTGATAGGATCATTGGATGGGAAGGTCTCTGTTAGGATCATTGGATGGGACGGTCTCTGATAGGATCATTGGATGGGAAGGTCTCTGATAGGATCATTGGATGGGACGGTCTCTGATAGGATCATTGGATGGGAAGGTCTCTGTTAGGATCATTGGATGGGACGGTCTCTGATAGGATAATTGGATGGGAAGGTCTCTGATAGGATCATTGGATGGGACAGTCTCTGATAGGATCATTGGATGGGAAGGTCTCTGATAGGATCATTGGATGGGAAGGTCTCTGAAAGGATCATTGGATGGGAAGGTCTCTGTTAGGATCATTGGATGGGACAGTCTCTGATAGGATCATTGGATGGGAAGGTCTCTGATTGGATCATTGGATGGGAAGGTCTCTGATGGGATCATTGGATGGGACAGTCTCTGATAGGATCATTGGATGGGAAGGTCTCTGATAGGATCATTGGATGGGAAGGTCTCTGATAGGATCATTGGATGGGACAGTCTCTGATAGGATCATTGGATGGGAAGGTCTCTGTTTGGATCAGTGGATGGGAAGGTCTCCGATAGGATCATTGGATGGGACAGTCTCTGATAGGATCATTGGATGGAAAGGTCTCTGATAGGATCATTGGATGGGAAGGTCTCTGATAGGATCATTGGATGGGAAGGTCTCTGATAGGATCATTGGATGGGACAGTCTCTGATAGGATCATTGGATGGGAAGGTCTCTGATAGGATCATTGGATGGGAAGGTCTCTGATAGGATCATTGGATGGGAAGGTCTCTGATAGGGTCATTGGATGGGACAGTCTCTGTAGGATCATTGGATGGGACAGTGTATGATAGGATCATTGGATGGGACGGTCTCTGATAGTATCATTGGATGGGAAGGTCTCTGATAGGATCATTGGATGGGAAGGTCTCTGATTGGATCATTGGATGGGAAGGTCTCTGATTAGATCATTGGATGGGAGATGTCTGATACGATCATTGGATGGGACAGTCTCTGAAAGGATCAATGGATGGGACGGTGTCTGATATGATCATTGGATGGGACAGTCTCTGAGAGGATCATTGGATGGGAGGGTGTCTGATAGGATCGTTGGCTGGGACGACGTCTCATTGGATGGGACGATGTCTGATTAGATCATTGGCTGGGACGATGTCTGATTAGATCATTGGATGAGACAGTCTCTGATAGGACATAGCATGGGACAGTCTCTGATGGGATCATTGGATGGGAGATGTCTGATACGATCATTGGATGGGACGGTGTCTGATACGATCATGGGATGGGAAGGTCTCTGATACGATCATTGGATGGGACGGTGTCTGATTAGATCATTGGTTGAGACAGTCTCTGATCGGATCATTGGATGGGAAGGTCTCTGATTGGATCATTGGAAGGGAAGGTCTCTGATAGGATCATTGGATGGGACGGTCTCTGACAGGATCATTGGATGGGACGGTCTGATTGGATCATTGGATGGGAAGGGCTGATTGGATCATTGGATGGGACGGCCTCTGAATGGATCATTGGATGGGACAGTCTCTGATTGGATCATTTGATGGGACGGTCTCTGATGGGATCATTGGATGGGACAGTCTCTGATTGGATCATTGGATGGGACCGTCTCTGATGGGATCTCTGATAGGATCATTGGATGGGACGGTCTCTGATGGGATCATTTGATGGGACAGTCTCTGATTGGATCATTGGATGAGACGGTGTCTGATAGGATCATAGGATGGGACAGTCTCTGATAAGATCATTGGATCGGACGGTCTCTGATTGGATCATAGGATGGGACGGTCTCTGATTGGATCATTGGATGGGACGGTCTCTGATTGGATCATTGGATGGGACGGTCAATGATTGGATCATTGGATGGGACGGTCTCTGATTGGATCATTGGATGGGACGGTCTCTGATTGGATCATTGGATGGGACGGTCTCTGATTGGATCATTGGATGGGACGGTCTCTGATTGGATCATTTGATGGGACAGTCTGATCGTACCTCAGATGGTACGGTCTCTCTTGGCACATCGGATGGAATGTTCTCTGATAGGACATCAGATGGGTCAGTCTTTGATAGGACATGAGATGGGACGGTCTCTGATTGGATCATCGGATGGGACGGTCTTTGATAAGATATAGGATGGGACAGTCTCTGATTGGATCATTGGATGGGACGGTCTCTGATAGGATCATTGGATGGGACGGTCTTTGATAAGACATAGGATGGGACGGTCTCTGATTGGATCATTGGATGGGACGGTCTCTGATAGGACATAGGATGGGACGGTCTCTGATTGGATCATTGGATGGGACGGTCTCTGATAGGACATAGGATGGGACGGTCTCTGATAGGATCATCGGATGGGTCGGTCTTTGATTGGATCATTGGATGAGACATTGAGACAGTCTCTGATAGGATCATTTGATGGGACAGTCTGATCGTACCTCAGATGGTACGGTCTCTCTTGGCACATCGGATGGAATGTTCTCTGATAGGACATCAGATTTGTCAGTCTTTGATAGGACATCAGATGGGACAGTCTCTGATTGGATCATTCGATGGGACGGTCTCTGATGGGATCATTTGTTGGGATGGTCTCTGATGGGATCCTTTGTTGGGACGGTCTCTCATCGGATCATTGGTTGGGACGGTCTCTGATGGGATCATTGGATGGGAGGTGTTTGATAGGCTCATTTGTTGTGACGGTCTCTCATCAGATCATTTGTTGGGACGGTCTCTCATCGGATCATTTGTTGTGACGGTCTCTCATCGGATCATTGGATGGGATGGTCTCTCATTGGATCATCGGATGTGATGGTCTCCGATAGGATTGTTGGATGGGAGGTGTCTGATGGGATCATTGGATGGGACGGTCTCTGATAGGATCATTGTATGGGATGGTCTCTGATAGGGTCATTGGATGGGACGGTGTCTGATTGGATCATTGGATGGGACGATCTCCAATAGGATCATTGGATGGGACAGTCTCTGATACGACATAGGATGGGACAGTCACTGATGGGATCATTAGATGGGAGGTGTTTGATAGGATCATTGGATGGGACAGTCTCTGGGAGGTGTTTGATAGGTGTTTGATGGGAGGTGTTTGATAGGATCATTGGATGGGACGGTCTCTGATTGAATCATTGGATGGGACAGTGTCTAATTGAATCATTGGATGGGACGGTGTCTGATTGAATCATTGGATGGGACGGTGTCTGATTGGATCATTGGATGGGACGGTCTCTGATTGGATCATTGGATGGGACGGTCTCTGATTGGATCATTGGATGGGACGGTCTCTGATTGGATCATTGGATGGGACGGTGTCTGATTGAATCATTGGATGGGACGGTCTCTGATTGGATCGTTGGATTGGACGGTCTCTGATGGGATCGTTGGATGGGACGGTGTCTGATTGAATCAATGGATGGGACGGTCTCTATTTGGATCATTGGATGGGACTGTGTCTGGTTGAATCATTGGATGGGACGGTGTCTGATTGGATCATTGGATGGGACGGTGTCTGATTGAATCATTGGATGGGACGGTGTCTGATTGAATCATTGGATGGGACGGTGTCTGATTGGATCATTGGATGGGACGGTCTCTGATTGGATCATTGGATAGGACGGTCTCTGATTGGATCATTGGATGGGACGGTCTCTGATTGGATCATTGGATGGGACGGTCTCTGATAGGATCATTGGATGGGGCGGTCTCTGTAGGATCATTGGATGGGACAGTGTATGATAGGATCATTGGATGGGAAGGTCTCTGATAGGATCATTGGATGGGAAGGTCTCTGATAGGATCATTGGATGGGAAGGTCTCTGATTAGATCATTGGATGGGAGATGTCTGATACGATCATTGGATGGGACAGTCTCTGAAAGGATCAATGGATGGGACGGTGTCTGATATGATCATTGGATGGGACAGTCTCTGAGAGGATCATTGGATGGGAGGGTGTCTGATAGGATCGTTGGCTGGGACGACGTCTCATTGGATGGGACGATGTCTGATTAGATCATTGGCTGGGACGATGTCTGATTAGATCATTGGATGAGACAGTCTCTGATAGGACATAGCATGGGACAGTCTCTGATGGGATCATTGGATGGGAGATG
Source organism: Myxine glutinosa (assembly GCF_964187855.1). Classification (NCBI taxonomy): domain Eukaryota; kingdom Metazoa; phylum Chordata; class Myxini; order Myxiniformes; family Myxinidae; genus Myxine; species Myxine glutinosa. The sequence goes on from NW_027616734.1 coordinate 113,513, forward strand.
TCTGATACGATCATTGGATGGGACGGTGTCTGATACGATCATTGGATGGGAAGGTCTCTGATACGATCATTGGATGGGACGGTGTCTGATTAGATCATTGGTTGAGACAGTCTCTGATCGGATCATTGGATGGGAAGGTCTCTGATTGGATCATTGGAAGGGAAGGTCTCTGATAGGATCATTGGATGGGACGGTCTCTGACAGGATCATTGGATGGGACGGTCTGATTGGATCATTGGATGGGAAGGGCTGATTGGATCATTGGATGGGACGGCCTCTGAATGGATCATTGGATGGGACAGTCTCTGATTGGATCATTTGATGGGACGGTCTCTGATGGGATCATTGGATGGGACAGTCTCTGATTGGATCATTGGATGGGACCGTCTCTGATGGGATCTCTGATAGGATCATTGGATGGGACGGTCTCTGATGGGATCATTTGATGGGACAGTCTCTGATTGGATCATTGGATGAGACGGTGTCTGATAGGATCATAGGATGGGACAGTCTCTGATAAGATCATTGGATCGGACGGTCTCTGATTGGATCATAGGATGGGACGGTCTCTGATTGGATCATTGGATGGGACGGTCTCTGATTGGATCATTGGATGGGACGGTCAATGATTGGATCATTGGATGGGACGGTCTCTGATTGGATCATTGGATGGGACGGTCTCTGATTGGATCATTGGATGGGACGGTCTCTGATTGGATCATTGGATGGGACGGTCTCTGATTGGATCATTTGATGGGACAGTCTGATCGTACCTCAGATGGTACGGTCTCTCTTGGCACATCGGATGGAATGTTCTCTGATAGGACATCAGATGGGTCAGTCTTTGATAGGACATGAGATGGTACGGTCTCTGATTGGATCATCGGATGGGACGGTCTTTGATAAGATATAGGATGGGACAGTCTCTGATTGGATCATTGGATGGGACGGTCTCTGATAGGATCATTGGATGGGACGGTCTTTGATAAGACATAGGATGGGACGGTCTCTGATTGGATCATTGGATGGGACGGTCTCTGATAGGACATAGGATGGGACGGTCTCTGATTGGATCATTGGATGGGACGGTCTCTGATAGGACATAGGATGGGACGGTCTCTGATAGGATCATCGGATGGGTCGGTCTTTGATTGGATCATTGGATGAGACATTGAGACAGTCTCTGATAGGATCATTTGATGGGACAGTCTGATCGTACCTCAGATGGTACGGTCTCTCTTGGCACATCGGATGGAATGTTCTCTGATAGGACATCAGATTTGTCAGTCTTTGATAGGACATCAGATGGGACAGTCTCTGATTGGATCATTCGATGGGACGGTCTCTGATGGGATCATTTGTTGGGATGGTCTCTGATGGGATCCTTTGTTGGGACGGTCTCTCATCGGATCATTGGTTGGGACGGTCTCTGATGGGATCATTGGATGGGAGGTGTTTGATAGGCTCATTTGTTGTGACGGTCTCTCATCAGATCATTTGTTGGGACGGTCTCTCATCGGATCATTTGTTGTGACGGTCTCTCATCGGATCATTGGATGGGATGGTCTCTCATTGGATCATCGGATGTGATGGTCTCCGATAGGATTGTTGGATGGGAGGTGTCTGATGGGATCATTGGATGGGACGGTCTCTGATAGGATCATTGTATGGGATGGTCTCTGATAGGGTCATTGGATGGGACGGTGTCTGATTGGATCATTGGATGGGACGATCTCCAATAGGATCATTGGATGGGACAGTCTCTGATACGACATAGGATGGGACAGTCACTGATGGGATCATTAGATGGGAGGTGTTTGATAGGATCATTGGATGGGACAGTCTCTGGGAGGTGTTTGATAGGTGTTTGATGGGAGGTGTTTGATAGGATCATTGGATGGGACGGTCTCTGATTGAATCATTGGATGGGACAGTGTCTAATTGAATCATTGGATGGGACGGTGTCTGATTGAATCATTGGATGGGACGGTGTCTGATTGGATCATTGGATGGGACGGTCTCTGATTGGATCATTGGATGGGACGGTCTCTGATTGGATCATTGGATGGGACGGTCTCTGATTGGATCATTGGATGGGACGGTCTCTGATTGGATCATTGGATGGGACGGTGTCTGATTGAATCATTGGATGGGACGGTCTCTGATTGGATCGTTGGATTGGACGGTCTCTGATGGGATCGTTGGATGGGACGGTGTCTGATTGAATCAATGGATGGGACGGTCTCTATTTGGATCATTGGATGGGACTGTGTCTGGTTGAATCATTGGATGGGACGGTGTCTGATTGGATCATTGGATGGGACGGTGTCTGATTGAATCATTGGATGGGACGGTGTCTGATTGAATCATTGGATGGGACGGTGTCTGATTGGATCATTGGATGGGACGGTCTCTGATTGGATCATTGGATAGGACGGTCTCTGATTGGATCATTGGATGGGACGGTCTCTGATTGGATCATTGGATGGGACGGTCTCTGATAGGATCATTGGATGGGGCGGTCTCTGTAGGATCATTGGATGGGACAGTGTATGATAGGATCATTGGATGGGAAGGTCTCTGATAGGATCATTGGATGGGAAGGTCTCTGATAGGATCATTGGATGGGAAGGTCTCTGATAGGATCATTGGATGGGAAGGTCTCTGATAGGATCATTGGATGGGAAGTCTCTGATTTGATCATTGGATAGGAAGGTCTCTGATAGGATCATTGGATGGGAAGGTCTCTGATAGGATCATTGGATGGGAAGTCTCTGATTTGATCATTGGATGGGACGCTCTCTGATAGGATCATTGGATGGGAAGGTCTCTGATAGGATCATTGGATGGGAAGGTCTCTGATTGGATCATTGGATGGGACGGTCTCTGATAGGATCATTGGATGGGAAGGTCTCTGATAGGATCATTGGATGGGAATGTCTCTGATTGGATCATTTGATGGGACGGTCTCTGATGGGATCATTGGATGGGACGGTCTCTGATTGGATCATTGGATGGGACGATGTCCGATAGGATCATTGGATGGGATGGTCTCTGATTGGATCATTGGATGTGAGATGTCTGATATGATCATTGGATGGGACAGTGTCTGATATGATCATTGGATGGGACGGTGTCTGATACGATCATTGGATGGGAGATGTCTGATATGATCATTGGATGGGACAGTGTCTGATATGATCATTGGATGGGACGGTCTCTGAAAGGATCAATGGATGGGACGGTGTCTGATGTGATCATTGGATGGGATGATGTCTGATTAGATCATTGGCTGGGAGGATGTCTGATTAGATCATTGGATGAGGCAGTCTCTGATAGGACATAGCATGGGACAGTCTCTGATGGAATCATTGGATGGGAGATGTCTGATACGATCATTGGATGGGAAGGTCTCTGATAGGATCATTGGATGGGAAGGTCTCTGATAGGATCATTGGATGGGAAGGTCTCTGATAGGATCATTGGATGGGGCGGTCTCTGTAGGATCATTGGATGGGAAGGTCTCTGATAGGATCATTGGATGGGAAGGTCTCTGATAGGATCATTGGATGGGAAGTCTCTGATTTGATCATTGGATGGGAAGGTCTCTGATAGGATCATTGGATGGGAAAGTCTCTGATAGGATCATTGGATGGGAAGGTCTCTGATAGGATCATTGGATGGGAAGGTCTCTGATAGGATCATTGGATGGGAAGGTCTCTGAAAGGATCATTGGATGGGAAAGTCTCTGATAGGATCATTGGATGGGAAGGTCTCTGATAGGATCATTGGATGGGAAGTCTCTGATTTGATCATTGGATGGGAAGGTCTCTGATAGGATCATTGGATGGGAAGGTCTCTGATAGGATCATTGGATGGGAAGTCTCTGATTTGATCATTGGATGGGATGGTCTCTGATAGGATCATTGGATGGGAAGGTCTCTGATAGGATCATTGGATGGGAAGGTCTCTGATAGGATCATTGGATGGGAAGGTCTCTGATAGGATCATTGGATGGGATGGTCTCTGATAGGATCATTGGATGGGAAGGTCTCTGATTGGATCATTTGATGGGACAGTCTCTGATGGGATCATTGGATGGGACGGTCTCTGATTGGATCATTGGATGGGATGATGTCCGATAGGATCATTGGATGGGATGGTCTCTGATAGGATCATTGGATGGGAAGGTCTCTGATTGGATCATTTGATGGGACGGTCTCTGATGGGATCATTGGATGGGACGGTCTCTGATTGGATCATTGGATGGGATGATGTCCGATAGGATCATTGGATGGGATGGTCTCTGATTGCATCATTGGATGGGAGATGTCTGATACGATCATTGGATGGGACAGTGTCTGATATGATCATTGGATGGGACGATCTCTGAAAGGATCAATGGATGGGACGGTGTCTGATATGATCATTGGATGGGACGATGTCTGATTAGATCATTGGCTGGGACGATGTCTGATGAGATCATTGGATGAGGCAGTCTCTGATAAGACATAGCATGGGACAGTGTCTGATGGGATCATTGGATGGGAGATGTCTGATACGATCATTGGATGGGACGGTGTCTGATATGATCATTGGATGGGAAGGTCTCTGATAGGATCATTGGATGGGAAGGTCTCTGATAGGATCATTGGATGGGAAGGTCTCTGATTAGATCATTGGATGGGAGATGTCTGATACGATCATTGGATGGGACAGTCTCTGAAAGGATCAATGGATGGGACGGTGTCTGATATGATCATTGGATGGGACAGTCTCTGAGAGGATCATTGGATGGGAGGGTGTCTGATAGGATCGTTGGCTGGGACGACGTCTCATTGGATGGGACGATGTCTGATTAGATCATTGGCTGGGACGATGTCTGATTAGATCATTGGATGAGACAGTCTCTGATAGGACATAGCATGGGACAGTCTCTGATGGGATCATTGGATGGGAGATGTCTGATACGATCATTGGATGGGACGGTGTCTGATACGATCATTGGATGGGAAGGTCTCTGATACGATCATTGGATGGGACGGTGTCTGATTAGATCATTGGTTGAGACAGTCTCTGATCGGATCATTGGATGGGAAGGTCTCTGATTGGATCATTGGAAGGGAAGGTCTCTGATAGGATCATTGGATGGGACGGTCTCTGACAGGATCATTGGATGGGACGGTCTGATTGGATCATTGGATGGGAAGGGCTGATTGGATCATTGGATGGGACGGCCTCTGAATGGATCATTGGATGGGACAGTCTCTGATTGGATCATTTGATGGGACGGTCTCTGATGGGATCATTGGATGGGACAGTCTCTGATTGGATCATTGGATGGGACCGTCTCTGATGGGATCTCTGATAGGATCATTGGATGGGACGGTCTCTGATGGGATCATTTGATGGGACAGTCTCTGATTGGATCATTGGATGAGACGGTGTCTGATAGGATCATAGGATGGGACAGTCTCTGATAAGATCATTGGATCGGACGGTCTCTGATTGGATCATAGGATGGGACGGTCTCTGATTGGATCATTGGATGGGACGGTCTCTGATTGGATCATTGGATGGGACGGTCAATGATTGGATCATTGGATGGGACGGTCTCTGATTGGATCATTGGATGGGACGGTCTCTGATTGGATCATTGGATGGGACGGTCTCTGATTGGATCATTGGATGGGACGGTCTCTGATTGGATCATTTGATGGGACAGTCTGATCGTACCTCAGATGGTACGGTCTCTCTTGGCACATCGGATGGAATGTTCTCTGATAGGACATCAGATGGGTCAGTCTTTGATAGGACATGAGATGGGACGGTCTCTGATTGGATCATCGGATGGGACGGTCTTTGATAAGATATAGGATGGGACAGTCTCTGATTGGATCATTGGATGGGACGGTCTCTGATAGGATCATTGGATGGGACGGTCTTTGATAAGACATAGGATGGGACGGTCTCTGATTGGATCATTGGATGGGACGGTCTCTGATAGGACATAGGATGGGACGGTCTCTGATTGGATCATTGGATGGGACGGTCTCTGATAGGACATAGGATGGGACGGTCTCTGATAGGATCATCGGATGGGTCGGTCTTTGATTGGATCATTGGATGAGACATTGAGACAGTCTCTGATAGGATCATTTGATGGGACAGTCTGATCGTACCTCAGATGGTACGGTCTCTCTTGGCACATCGGATGGAATGTTCTCTGATAGGACATCAGATTTGTCAGTCTTTGATAGGACATCAGATGGGACAGTCTCTGATTGGATCATTCGATGGGACGGTCTCTGATGGGATCATTTGTTGGGATGGTCTCTGATGGGATCCTTTGTTGGGACGGTCTCTCATCGGATCATTGGTTGGGACGGTCTCTGATGGGATCATTGGATGGGAGGTGTTTGATAGGCTCATTTGTTGTGACGGTCTCTCATCAGATCATTTGTTGGGACGGTCTCTCATCGGATCATTTGTTGTGACGGTCTCTCATCGGATCATTGGATGGGATGGTCTCTCATTGGATCATCGGATGTGATGGTCTCCGATAGGATTGTTGGATGGGAGGTGTCTGATGGGATCATTGGATGGGACGGTCTCTGATAGGATCATTGTATGGGATGGTCTCTGATAGGGTCATTGGATGGGACGGTGTCTGATTGGATCATTGGATGGGACGATCTCCAATAGGATCATTGGATGGGACAGTCTCTGATACGACATAGGATGGGACAGTCACTGATGGGATCATTAGATGGGAGGTGTTTGATAGGATCATTGGATGGGACAGTCTCTGGGAGGTGTTTGATAGGTGTTTGATGGGAGGTGTTTGATAGGATCATTGGATGGGACGGTCTCTGATTGAATCATTGGATGGGACAGTGTCTAATTGAATCATTGGATGGGACGGTGTCTGATTGAATCATTGGATGGGACGGTGTCTGATTGGATCATTGGATGGGACGGTCTCTGATTGGATCATTGGATGGGACGGTCTCTGATTGGATCATTGGATGGGACGGTCTCTGATTGGATCATTGGATGGGACGGTCTCTGATTGGATCATTGGATGGGACGGTGTCTGATTGAATCATTGGATGGGACGGTCTCTGATTGGATCGTTGGATTGGACGGTCTCTGATGGGATCGTTGGATGGGACGGTGTCTGATTGAATCAATGGATGGGACGGTCTCTATTTGGATCATTGGATGGGACTGTGTCTGGTTGAATCATTGGATGGGACGGTGTCTGATTGGATCATTGGATGGGACGGTGTCTGATTGAATCATTGGATGGGACGGTGTCTGATTGAATCATTGGATGGGACGGTGTCTGATTGGATCATTGGATGGGACGGTCTCTGATTGGATCATTGGATAGGACGGTCTCTGATTGGATCATTGGATGGGACGGTCTCTGATTGGATCATTGGATGGGACGGTCTCTGATAGGATCATTGGATGGGGCGGTCTCTGTAGGATCATTGGATGGGACAGTGTATGATAGGATCATTGGATGGGAAGGTCTCTGATAGGATCATTGGATGGGAAGGTCTCTGATAGGATCATTGGATGGGAAGGTCTCTGATAGGATCATTGGATGGGAAGGTCTCTGATAGGATCATTGGATGGGAAGTCTCTGATTTGATCATTGGATAGGAAGGTCTCTGATAGGATCATTGGATGGGAAGGTCTCTGATAGGATCATTGGATGGGAAGTCTCTGATTTGATCATTGGATGGGACGCTCTCTGATAGGATCATTGGATGGGAAGGTCTCTGATAGGATCATTGGATGGGAAGGTCTCTGATTGGATCATTGGATGGGACGGTCTCTGATAGGATCATTGGATGGGAAGGTCTCTGATAGGATCATTGGATGGGAATGTCTCTGATTGGATCATTTGATGGGACGGTCTCTGATGGGATCATTGGATGGGACGGTCTCTGATTGGATCATTGGATGGGACGATGTCCGATAGGATCATTGGATGGGATGGTCTCTGATTGGATCATTGGATGTGAGATGTCTGATATGATCATTGGATGGGACAGTGTCTGATATGATCATTGGATGGGACGGTGTCTGATACGATCATTGGATGGGAGATGTCTGATATGATCATTGGATGGGACAGTGTCTGATATGATCATTGGATGGGACGGTCTCTGAAAGGATCAATGGATGGGACGGTGTCTGATGTGATCATTGGATGGGATGATGTCTGATTAGATCATTGGCTGGGAGGATGTCTGATTAGATCATTGGATGAGGCAGTCTCTGATAGGACATAGCATGGGACAGTCTCTGATGGAATCATTGGATGGGAGATGTCTGATACGATCATTGGATGGGAAGGTCTCTGATAGGATCATTGGATGGGAAGGTCTCTGATAGGATCATTGGATGGGAAGGTCTCTGATAGGATCATTGGATGGGGCGGTCTCTGTAGGATCATTGGATGGGAAGGTCTCTGATAGGATCATTGGATGGGAAGGTCTCTGATAGGATCATTGGATGGGAAGTCTCTGATTTGATCATTGGATGGGAAGGTCTCTGATAGGATCATTGGATGGGAAAGTCTCTGATAGGATCATTGGATGGGAAGGTCTCTGATAGGATCATTGGATGGGAAGGTCTCTGATAGGATCATTGGATGGGAAGGTCTCTGAAAGGATCATTGGATGGGAAAGTCTCTGATAGGATCATTGGATGGGAAGGTCTCTGATAGGATCATTGGATGGGAAGTCTCTGATTTGATCATTGGATGGGAAGGTCTCTGATAGGATCATTGGATGGGAAGGTCTCTGATAGGATCATTGGATGGGAAGTCTCTGATTTGATCATTGGATGGGATGGTCTCTGATAGGATCATTGGATGGGAAGGTCTCTGATAGGATCATTGGATGGGAAGGTCTCTGATAGGATCATTGGATGGGAAGGTCTCTGATAGGATCATTGGATGGGATGGTCTCTGATAGGATCATTGGATGGGAAGGTCTCTGATTGGATCATTTGATGGGACAGTCTCTGATGGGATCATTGGATGGGACGGTCTCTGATTGGATCATTGGATGGGATGATGTCCGATAGGATCATTGGATGGGATGGTCTCTGATAGGATCATTGGATGGGAAGGTCTCTGATTGGATCATTTGATGGGACGGTCTCTGATGGGATCATTGGATGGGACGGTCTCTGATTGGATCATTGGATGGGATGATGTCCGATAGGATCATTGGATGGGATGGTCTCTGATTGCATCATTGGATGGGAGATGTCTGATACGATCATTGGATGGGACAGTGTCTGATATGATCATTGGATGGGACGATCTCTGAAAGGATCAATGGATGGGACGGTGTCTGATATGATCATTGGATGGGACGATGTCTGATTAGATCATTGGCTGGGACGATGTCTGATGAGATCATTGGATGAGGCAGTCTCTGATAAGACATAGCATGGGACAGTGTCTGATGGGATCATTGGATGGGAGATGTCTGATACGATCATTGGATGGGACGGTGTCTGATATGATCATTGGATGGGAAGGTCTCTGATTGGATCATTGGATGGGACGATGTCTGATTAGATCATTGGTTGAGACAGTCTCTGATAGGATCATTGGATGGGAAGGTCTCTGATAGGATCATTGGATGGGAAGGTCTCTGATAGGATCATTGGATGGGACAGTCTCTGATAGGATCATTGGATGGGAAGGTCTCTGATAGGATCATTGGATGGGAAGGTCTCTGATAGGATCATTGGATGGGAAGGTCTCTGTTAGGATCATTGGATGGGACGGTCTCTGATAGGATCATTGGATGGGAAGGTCTCTGATAGGATCATTGGATGGGACGGTCTCTGATAGGATCATTGGATGGGAAGGTCTCTGTTAGGATCATTGGATGGGACGGTCTCTGATAGGATAATTGGATGGGAAGGTCTCTGATAGGATCATTGGATGGGACAGTCTCTGATAGGATCATTGGATGGGAAGGTCTCTGATAGGATCATTGGATGGGAAGGTCTCTGAAAGGATCATTGGATGGGAAGGTCTCTGTTAGGATCATTGGATGGGACAGTCTCTGATAGGATCATTGGATGGGAAGGTCTCTGATTGGATCATTGGATGGGAAGGTCTCTGATGGGATCATTGGATGGGACAGTCTCTGATAGGATCATTGGATGGGAAGGTCTCTGATAGGATCATTGGATGGGAAGGTCTCTGATAGGATCATTGGATGGGACAGTCTCTGATAGGATCATTGGATGGGAAGGTCTCTGTTTGGATCAGTGGATGGGAAGGTCTCCGATAGGATCATTGGATGGGACAGTCTCTGATAGGATCATTGGATGGAAAGGTCTCTGATAGGATCATTGGATGGGAAGGTCTCTGATAGGATCATTGGATGGGAAGGTCTCTGATAGGATCATTGGATGGGACAGTCTCTGATAGGATCATTGGATGGGAAGGTCTCTGATAGGATCATTGGATGGGAAGGTCTCTGATAGGATCATTGGATGGGAAGGTCTCTGATAGGGTCATTGGATGGGACAGTCTCTGTAGGATCATTGGATGGGACAGTGTATGATAGGATCATTGGATGGGACGGTCTCTGATAGTATCATTGGATGGGAAGGTCTCTGATAGGATCATTGGATGGGAAGGTCTCTGATTGGATCATTGGATGGGAAGGTCTCTGATTGGATCATTGGATGGGAAGGTCTCTGATTAGATCATTGGATGGGAGATGTCTGATACGATCATTGGATGGGACAGTCTCTGAAAGGATCAATGGATGGGACGGTGTCTGATATGATCATTGGATGGGACAGTCTCTGAGAGGATCATTGGATGGGAGGGTGTCTGATAGGATCGTTGGCTGGGACGACGTCTCATTGGATGGGACGATGTCTGATTAGATCATTGGCTGGGACGATGTCTGATTAGATCATTGGATGAGACAGTCTCTGATAGGACATAGCATGGGACAGTCTCTGATGGGATCATTGGATGGGAGATGTCTGATACGATCATTGGATGGGACGGTGTCTGATACGATCATTGGATGGGAAGGTCTCTGATACGATCATTGGATGGGACGGTGTCTGATTAGATCATTGGTTGAGACAGTCTCTGATCGGATCATTGGATGGGAAGGTCTCTGATTGGATCATTGGAAGGGAAGGTCTCTGATAGGATCATTGGATGGGACGGTCTCTGACAGGATCATTGGATGGGACGGTCTGATTGGATCATTGGATGGGAAGGTCTGATTGGATCATTGGATGGGACGGCCTCTGAATGGATCATTGGATGGGACAGTCTCTGATTGGATCATTTGATGGGACGGTCTCTGATGGGATCATTGGATGGGACAGTCTCTGATTGGATCATTGGATGGGACCGTCTCTGATGGGATCTCTGATAGGATCATTGGATGGGACGGTCTCTGATGGGATCATTTGATGGGACAGTCTCTGATTGGATCATTGGATGAGACGGTGTCTGATAGGATCATAGGATGGGACAGTCTCTGATAAGATCATTGGATCGGACGGTCTCTGATTGGATCATAGGATGGGACGGTCTCTGATTGGATCATTGGATGGGACGGTCTCTGATTGGATCATTGGATGGGACGGTCAATGATTGGATCATTGGATGGGACGGTCTCTGATTGGATCATTGGATGGGACGGTCTCTGATTGGATCATTGGATGGGACGGTCTCTGATTGGATCATTGGATGGGACGGTCTCTGATTGGATCATTTGATGGGACAGTCTGATCGTACCTCAGATGGTACGGTCTCTCTTGGCACATCGGATGGAATGTTCTCTGATAGGACATCAGATGGGTCAGTCTTTGATAGGACATGAGATGGGACGGTCTCTGATTGGATCATCGGATGGGACGGTCTTTGATAAGATATAGGATGGGACAGTCTCTGATTGGATCATTGGATGGGACGGTCTCTGATAGGATCATTGGATGGGACGGTCTTTGATAAGACATAGGATGGGACGGTCTCTGATTGGATCATTGGATGGGACGGTCTCTGATAGGACATAGGATGGGACGGTCTCTGATTGGATCATTGGATGGGACGGTCTCTGATAGGACATAGGATGGGACGGTCTCTGATAGGATCATCGGATGGGTCGGTCTTTGATTGGATCATTGGATGAGACATTGAGACAGTCTCTGATAGGATCATTTGATGGGACAGTCTGATCGTACCTCAGATGGTACGGTCTCTCTTGGCACATCGGATGGAATGTTCTCTGATAGGACATCAGATTTGTCAGTCTTTGATAGGACATCAGATGGGACAGTCTCTGATTGGATCATTCGATGGGACGGTCTCTGATGGGATCATTTGTTGGGATGGTCTCTGATGGGATCCTTTGTTGGGACGGTCTCTCATCGGATCATTGGTTGGGACGGTCTCTGATGGGATCATTGGATGGGAGGTGTTTGATAGGCTCATTTGTTGTGACGGTCTCTCATCAGATCATTTGTTGGGACGGTCTCTCATCGGATCATTTGTTGTGACGGTCTCTCATCGGATCATTGGATGGGATGGTCTCTCATTGGATCATCGGATGTGATGGTCTCCGATAGGATTGTTGGATGGGAGGTGTCTGATGGGATCATTGGATGGGACGGTCTCTGATAGGATCATTGTATGGGATGGTCTCTGATAGGGTCATTGGATGGGACGGTGTCTGATTGGATCATTGGATGGGACGATCTCCAATAGGATCATTGGATGGGACAGTCTCTGATACGACATAGGATGGGACAGTCACTGATGGGATCATTAGATGGGAGGTGTTTGATAGGATCATTGGATGGGACAGTCTCTGGGAGGTGTTTGATAGGTGTTTGATGGGAGGTGTTTGATAGGATCATTGGATGGGACGGTCTCTGATTGAATCATTGGATGGGACAGTGTCTAATTGAATCATTGGATGGGACGGTGTCTGATTGAATCATTGGATGGGACGGTGTCTGATTGGATCATTGGATGGGACGGTCTCTGATTGGATCATTGGATGGGACGGTCTCTGATTGGATCATTGGATGGGACGGTCTCTGATTGGATCATTGGATGGGACGGTCTCTGATTGGATCATTGGATGGGACGGTGTCTGATTGAATCATTGGATGGGACGGTCTCTGATTGGATCGTTGGATGGGACGGTCTCTGATGGGATCGTTGGATGGGACGGTGTCTGATTGAATCAATGGATGGGACGGTCTCTATTTGGATCATTGGATGGGACTGTGTCTGGTTGAATCATTGGATGGGACGGTGTCTGATTGGATCATTGGATGGGACGGTGTCTGATTGAATCATTGGATGGGACGGTGTCTGATTGAATCATTGGATGGGACGGTGTCTGATTGGATCATTGGATGGGACGGTCTCTGATTGGATCATTGGATAGGACGGTCCCTGATTGGATCATTGGATGGGACGGTCTCTGATTGGATCATTGGATGGGACGGTCTCTGATAGGATCATTGGATGGGGCGGTCTCTGTAGGATCATTGGATGGGACAGTGTATGATAGGATCATTGGATGGGAAGGTCTCTGATAGGATCATTGGATGGGAAGGTCTCTGATAGGATCATTGGATGGGAAGGTCTCTGATAGGATCATTGGATGGGAAGGTCTCTGATAGGATCATTGGATGGGAAGTCTCTGATTTGATCATTGGATAGGAAGGTCTCTGATAGGATCATTGGATGGGAAGGTCTCTGATAGGATCATTGGATGGGAAGTCTCTGATTTGATCATTGGATGGGACGCTCTCTGATAGGATCATTGGATGGGAAGGTCTCTGATAGGATCATTGGATGGGAAGGTCTCTGATTGGATCATTGGATGGGACGGTCTCTGATAGGATCATTGGATGGGAAGGTCTCTGATAGGATCATTGGATGGGAATGTCTCTGATTGGATCATTTGATGGGACGGTCTCTGATGGGATCATTGGATGGGACGGTCTCTGATTGGATCATTGGATGGGACGATGTCCGATAGGATCATTGGATGGGATGGTCTCTGATTGGATCATTGGATGTGAGATGTCTGATATGATCATTGGATGGGACAGTGTCTGATATGATCATTGGATGGGACGGTGTCTGATACGATCATTGGATGGGAGATGTCTGATATGATCATTGGATGGGACAGTGTCTGATATGATCATTGGATGGGATGGTCTCTGAAAGGATCAATGGATGGGACGGTGTCTGATGTGATCATTGGATGGGATGATGTCTGATTAGATCATTGGCTGGGAGGATGTCTGATTAGATCATTGGATGAGGCAGTCTCTGATAGGACATAGCATGGGACAGTCTCTGATGGAATCATTGGATGGGAGATGTCTGATACGATCATTGGATGGGAAGGTCTCTGATAGGATCATTGGATGGGAAGGTCTCTGATAGGATCATTGGATGGGAAGGTCTCTGATAGGATCATTGGATGGGATGGTCTCTGATAGGATCATTGGATGGGAAGGTCTCTGATTGGATCATTTGATGGGACAGTCTCTGATGGGATCATTGGATGGGACGGTCTCTGATTGGATCATTGGATGGGATGATGTCCGATAGGATCATTGGATGGGATGGTCTCTGATAGGATCATTGGATGGGAAGGTCTCTGATTGGATCATTTGATGGGACGGTCTCTGATGGGATCATTGGATGGGACGGTCTCTGATTGGATCATTGGATGGGATGATGTCCGATAGGATCATTGGATGGGATGGTCTCTGATTGCATCATTGGATGGGAGATGTCTGATACGATCATTGGATGGGACAGTGTCTGATATGATCATTGGATGGGACGGTCTCTGAAAGGATCAATGGATGGGACGGTGTCTGATATGATCATTGGATGGGACGATGTCTGATTAGATCATTGGCTGGGACGATGTCTGATGAGATCATTGGATGAGGCAGTCTCTGATAGGACATAGCATGGGACAGTGTCTGATGGGATCATTGGATGGGAGATGTCTGATACGATCATTGGATGGGACGGTGTCTGATATGATCATTGGATGGGAAGGTCTCTGATTGGATCATTGGATGGGACGATGTCTGATTAGATCATTGGTTGAGACAGTCTCTCATAGGATCATTGGATGGGAAGGTCTCTGATAGGATCATTGGATGGGAAGGTCTCTGATAGGATCATTGGATTGGACAGTCTCTGATAGGATCATTGGATGGGAAGGTCTCTGATAGGATCATTGGATGGGAAGGTCTCTGATAGGATCATTGGATGGGAAGGTCTCTGAAAGGATCATTGGATGGGAAGGTCTCTGTTAGGATCATTGGATGGGACGGTCTCTGTAGGATCATTGGATGGGACAGTGTATGATAGGATCATTGGATGGGACGGTCTCTGATAGGATCATTGGATGGGACAGTCTCTGATAGGATCATTGGATGGGAAGGTCTCTGATAGGATCATTGGATGGGAAGGTCTCTGATAGGATAATTGGATGGGAAGGTCTCTGATAGGATCATTGGATGGGACAGTCTCTGATAGGATCATTGGATGGGAAGGTCTCTGATAGGATCATTGGATGGGAAGGTCTCTGAAAGGATCATTGGATGGGAAGGTCTCTGTTAGGATCATTGGATGGGACAGTCTCTGATAGGATCATTGGATGGGAAGGTCTCTGATTGGATCATTGGATGGGAAGGTCTCTGATGGGATCATTGGATGGGAAGGTCTCTGATAGGATCATTGGATGGGAAGGTCTCTGATAGGATCATTGGATGGGACAGTCTCTGATAGGATCATTGGATGGGAAGGTCTCTGATAGGATCATTGGATGGGAAGGTCTCTGATAGGATCATTGGATGGGACAGTCTCTGATAGGATCATTGGATGGGAAGGTCTCTGTTTGGATCATTGGATGGGAAGGTCTCTGATAGGATCATTGGATGGGACAGTCTCTGATAGGATCATTGGATGGGAAGGTCTCTGATAGGATCATTGGATGGGAAGGTCTCTGATAGGATCATTGGATGGGAAGGTCTCTGATAGGGTCATTGGATGGGACAGTCTCTGTAGGATCATTGGATGGGACAGTGTATGATAGGATCATTGGATGGGACGGTCTCTGATAGTATCATTGGATGGGAAGGTCTCTGATAGGATCATTGGATGGGAAGGTCTCTGATTGGATCATTGGATGGGAAGGTCTCTGATTAGATCATTGGATGGGAGATGTCTGATACGATCATTGGATGGGACAGTCTCTGAAAGGATCAATGGATGGGACGGTGTCTGATATGATCATTGGATGGGACAGTCTCTGAGAGGATCATTGGATGGGAGGGTGTCTGATAGGATCGTTGGCTGGGACGACGTCTCATTGGATGGGACGATGTCTGATTAGATCATTGGCTGGGACGATGTCTGATTAGATCATTGGATGAGACAGTCTCTGATAGGACATAGCATGGGACAGTCTCTGATGGGATCATTGGATGGGAGATGTCTGATACGATCATTGGATGGGACGGTGTCTGATACGATCATTGGATGGGAAGGTCTCTGATACGATCATTGGATGGGACGGTGTCTGATTAGATCATTGGTTGAGACAGTCTCTGATCGGATCATTGGATGGGAAGGTCTCTGATTGGATCATTGGAAGGGAAGGTCTCTGATAGGATCATTGGATGGGACGGTCTCTGATAGGATCATTGGATGGGACGGTCTGATTGGATCATTGGATGGGAAGGTCTGATTGGATCATTGGATGGGACGGCCTCTGAATGGATCATTGGATGGGACAGTCTCTGATTGGATCATTTGATGGGACGGTCTCTGATGGGATCATTGGATGGGACAGTCTCTGATTGGATCATTGGATGGGACCGTCTCTGATGGGATCTCTGATAAGATCATTGGATGGGACGGTCTCTGATGGGATCATTTGATGGGACAGTCTCTGATTGGATCATTGGATGAGACGGTGTCTGATAGGATCATAGGATGGGACAGTCTCTGATAAGATCATTGGATCGGACGGTCTCTGATTGGATCATAGGATGGGACGGTCTCTGATTGGATCATTGGATGGGACGGTCTCTGATTGGATCATTGGATGGGACGGTCAATGATTGGATCATTGGATGGGACGGTCTCTGATTGGATCATTGGATGGGACGGTCTCTGATTGGATCATTGGATGGGACGGTCTCTGATTGGATCATTGGATGGGACGGTCTCTGATTGGATCATTTGATGGGACAGTCTGATCGTACCTCAGATGGTACGGTCTCTCTTGGCACATCGGATGGAATGTTCTCTGATAGGACATCAGATGGGTCAGTCTTTGATAGGACATGACATGGGACGGTCTCTGATTGGATCATCGGATGGGACGGTCTTTGATAAGACATAGGATGGGACGGTCTCTGATTGGATCATTGGATGGGACGGTCTCTGATAGGACATAGGATGGGATGGTCTCTGATTGGATCATTGGATGGGACGGTCTCTGATAGGACATAGGATGGGACGGTCTCTGATAGGATCATCGGATGGGTCGGTCTTTGATTGGATCATTGGATGAGACATTGAGACAGTCTCTGATAGGATCATTTGATGGGACAGTCTGATCGTACCTCAGATGGTACGGTCTCTCTTGGCACATCGGATGGAATGTTCTCTGATAGGACATCAGATTTGTCAGTCTTTGATAGGACATCAGATGGGACAGTCTCTGATTGGATCATTCGATGGGACGGTCTCTGATGGGATCATTTGTTGGGATGGTCTCTGATGGGATCCTTTGTTGGGACGGTCTCTCATCGGATCATTGGTTGGGACGGTCTCTGATGGGATCATTGGATGGGAGGTGTTTGATAGGCTCATTTGTTGTGACGGTCTCTCATCAGATCATTTGTTGGGACGGTCTCTCATCGGATCATTTGTTGTGACGGTCTCTCATCGGATCATTGGATGGGATGGTCTCTCATTGGATCATCGGATGTGATGGTCTCCGATAGGATTATTGGATGGGAGGTGTCTGATGGGATCATTGGATGGGACGGTCTCTGATAGGATCATTGTATGGGATGGTCTCTGATAGGGTCATTGGATGGGACGGTGTCTGATTGGATCATTGGATGGGACGATCTCCAATAGGATCATTGGATGGGACAGTCTCTGATACGACATAGGATGGGACAGTCACTGATGGGATCATTAGATGGGAGGTGTTTGATAGGATCATTGGATGGGACAGTCTCTGGGAGGTGTTTGATAGGTGTTTGATGGGAGGTGTTTGATAGGATCATTGGATGGGACGGTCGCTGATTGAATCATTGGATGGGACAGTGTCTAATTGAATCATTGGATGGGACGGTGTCTGATTGAATCATTGGATGGGACGGTGTCTGATTGGATCATTGGATGGGACGGTCTCTGATTGGATCATTGGATGGGACGGTCTCTGATTGGATCATTGGATGGGACGGTGTCTGATTGGATCATTGGATGGGACGGTCTCTGATTGGATCGTTGGATGGGACGGTCTCTGATGGGATCGTTGGATGGGACGGTGTCTGATTGAATCAATGGATGGGACTGTCTCTATTTGGATCATTGGATGGGACGGTGTCTGATTGAATCATTGGATGGGACGGTGTCTGATTGGATCATTGGATGGGACGGTGTCTGATTGAATCATTGGATGGGACGGTGTCTGATTGAATCATTGGATGGGACGGTGTCTGATTGGATCATTGGATGGGACGGTCTCTGATTGGATCATTGGATAGGACGGTCTCTGATTGGATCATTGGATGGGACGGTCTCTGATTGGATCATTGGATGGGACGGTCTCTGATAGGATCATTGGATGGGGCGGTCTCTGTAGGATCATTGGATGGGACAGTGTATGATAGGATCATTGGATGGGAAGGTCTCTGATAGGATCATTGGATGGGAAGGTCTCTGATAGGATCATTGGATGGGAAGGTCTCTGATAGGATCATTGGATGGGAAGGTCTCTGATAGGATCATTGGATGGGAAGTCTCTGATTTGATCATTGGATAGGAAGGTCTCTGATAGGATCATTGGATGGGAAGGTCTCTGATAGGATCATTGGATGGGAAGTCTCTGATTTGATCATTGGATGGGACGCTCTCTGATAGGATCATTGGATGGGAAGGTCTCTGATAGGATCATTGGATGGGAAGGTCTCTGATTGGATCATTGGATGGGACGGTCTCTGATAGGATCATTGGATGGGAAGGTCTCTGATAGGATCATTGGATGGGAATGTCTCTGATTGGATCATTTGATGGGACGGTCTCTGATGGGATCATTGGATGGGACGGTCTCTGATTGGATCATTGGATGGGACGATGTCCGATAGGATCATTGGATGGGATGGTCTCTGATTGGATCATTGGATGTGAGATGTCTGATACGATCATTGGATGGGACAGTGTCTGATATGATCATTGGATGGGACGGTGTCTGATACGATCATTGGATGGGAGATGTCTGATATGATCATTGGATGGGACAGTGTCTGATATGATCATTGGATGGGACGGTCTCTGAAAGGATCAATGGATGGGACGGTGTCTGATGTGATCATTGGATGGGATGATGTCTGATTAGATCATTGGCTGGGAGGATGTCTGATTAGATCATTGGATGAGGCAGTCTCTGATAGGACATAGCATGGGACAGTCTCTGATGGAATCATTGGATGGGAGATGTCTGATACGATCATTGGATGGGACGGTGTCTGATATGATCATTGGATGGGAAGGTCTCTGATTGGATCATTGGATGGGACGATGTCTGATTAGATCATTGGATGGGACGGTCTCTGATTGGATCATTGGATGGGACGGTCTCTGATGGGATCTCTGATAGGATCATTGGATGGGACGGTCTCTGATGAGATCATTTGATGGGACAGTGTCTGATTGGATCACTGGATGAGACGGTGTCTGATGGGATCATTTGATGGGACAGTGTCTGATTGGATCACTGGATGAGACGGTGTCTGATGGGATCATTTGATGGGACAGTGTCTGATTGGATCACTGGATGAGACGGTGTCTGATAGGATCATAGGATGGGACAGTCTCTGATAAGATCATTGGATGGGACGGTCTCTGATTGGATCATAGGATGGGACGGTCTCTGATTGGATCATTGGATGGGACGGTCTATGATTGGATCATTGGATGGGACGGTCTCTGATTGGATCATTGGATGGGACGGTCTCTGATTGGATCATTTGATGGGACAGTGTCTGATAGGATCATTGGATGGGACAGGGTCTGATAGGATCATTGGATGGGACAGTCTCTGATAGGATCATTGGATGGGACAGTCTGATCGGACCTCAGATGGTACGTTCTCTCTTGGCACATCGGATGGAATGTTCTCTGATAGGACATCAGAGGGGTCAGTCTTTGATAGGACATGAGATGGGACCGTCTCTGATTGGATCATCGGATGGGACGGTCTTTGATAAGACATAGGATGGGACAGTATCTGATTGGATCATCGGATGGGACGGTCTTTGATAAGACATAGGATGGGACGGTCTCTGATTGGATCATTGGATGGGACGGTCTCTGATAGGACATAGGATGGGACAGTCTCTGATTGGATCATTGGATGGGACGGTCTTTGATAAGACATAGGATGGGACGGTCTCTGATTGGATCATTGGATGGGACGGTCTCTGATAGGACATAGGATGGGACAATCTCTGATTGGATCATTGGATGAGACAGTCTCTGACAGGATCATTGGATGAGACAGTCTCTGATTGGATCATTGGATGTGTGGAAGTGTAACTCATTGGTTGGGATTAGTAACGGAGCAGAGAGTCCAGGTGGTTCGTAAGAATGTCAGGAATGTATCTCAGAACATGGAACCTGGGAGTTCTTTTGTCCACCTTTATCACGGCCCCGGGCTAACACACATTCCCAAGCCCGTACTATTGTTTTGGACATCGGGATGCAAAGAGGGTGAAGGAACTCCCCAGCAGGGGGGCGAGCATGGATGACATCGGAGCATTTAGCGGAGAGAGGATTAGCACGAGTGTGCCCATATAAAAGAGAACATACTTTGAGTCAGGACACTTGTCATCAGAATCTCTGCCCAACGGAACAAACGAGTATGGAACGAGGACAGCGCAGAAGGCCGAAGAAGAAGAACCAACGACTTGAATTCCCAAATTCGTTATTGTATTGTAGTTCTTTATTATATTGAAACAAGTGAATTATTCGTTAATAAAGCATTGCTTTTGTAAAAGCTGTTTGGTCATATCGGAGCCTCCTGAGTCATTTAACATTCCCGAACAATTTGGTGGCTACCGTAAGGGGATCAATTGGACACCGACAAGATCTTTCTGAAAGGTAAGCATGTTCTTGTTCTTGTCCAGTATGATGTACGAACGTGGGAATAGTTATTCTGTATATACATGGAGGATGTGGTGTTTGGGCTTCTCCATGCACTATTGGTGCACGGAAGCCCTGATAAGGAAAATGTAGATGAGACCCTTTTGCTCAGGTGCTGTGTAATTAATAAACACAAAGATCCATATGAGCGGGGCCTGGGTGCTGTGTAATTAATAAACACAAAGAACCAATTACTAGGGTGCTGTGTAATTAATAAACACAAAGAACCAATTACTAGGGTGCTGTGTAATTAATAAACACAAAGAACCAATTACTAGGGTGCTGTGTAATTAATAAACACAAAGAACCAATTACTCGGGTGCTGTGTAATTAATAAACACAAAGAACCAATTACTAGGGTGCTGTGTAATTAATAAACACAAAGAACCAATTACTATGGTGCTGTGTAATTAATAAACACAAAGAACAAATTACTAGGGTGCTGTGTAATTAATAAACACAAAGAACCAATTACTAGGGTGCTGTGTAATTAATAAACACAAAGAACCAATTACTAGGGTGCTGAATAAACACAAAAGATCCATTTTTTGAGCTGGTTCTCCCGGTGCTGTGATTTATTCAAAGAACCAATTTTTGTAAGAATTAAGATATGATTTTTGTCGACATAATAAATACTTTAATATATGTAACGATTTTTGTAACGATCGTCCTGCAAAAGGTCTGCTCGTTCTTTTTCCTTTGAGTCGTAAAATCCTGTTGAATTCTCATTAAAATGCGGAATTAAGTACGCTGTGTAATGATCGAGATCCGTTTTTATCGATTTAGGAATAGTGAATGAGCAAACGAAATCACCAATGGGACATCGGCAAGGGTTTAAAGCCATTATCTGAGTTTCACGATTTCTGTAAATACGTATTTTTTGCGCCATATATATAAATGCGCCAGTTCGACGCTGGTTATTAGAAGCCTTACCATGTACTAAGAGCAAGATCGTGCCATGAGTGCACCATGGGACGATCTGCTTCCAAGTCCTGTAAGGCCCGTACACGTGTACAATCGGGTACACTCGTTTGCACTTACAAAAGTACCCTTGAGTTGCCCGCTCAAAGCGGGCGACTCGCTTGGCGGAGGAGAGGAAGCGGACAATGGAATTATATATATATATATCTTTTCCCCCATTCCAATTTATGATACAGCGACAAAACGGCTTATATCTTTGAAATGGCGAGTTGGATTTAGACAAATTAAACGGAATTGTGTAGGACGAAAACCGTGGGTCCAAGGTAAGAAAGAAAAAAAAAGGGTGGAGGAGAGGGAAAAAAAATTTTCCCGAAAATTTTCCCACCATTTCTTATAACACCTAAAACTCGTTCGATTAACATATAAATTAATGACAGACAACGCCATCTGATGCCGGTCCATAATTATTGTGAAAGATGGCGATCGAATGAAAATTAAGGATTTTTGAAATTGTTGTTGACTTTTGGCCTATGTGGAATAAAATAGTTGTGGGTTGAACAAGTTGACTGATATTTAAATCCCATTCGAATGTCAAGTAAATCGGATGAAAATTGAGGATTTTTGAAATTGTTGTTGACTTTTGGCCTATGTGGAATAAAATAGTTGTGGGTTGAACTAGTTGACTGATATTTAAATCCCATTCGAATGTCAAGTAAATCGGATGAAAATTGAGGATTTCTGAAATTGTTGTTGACTTTTGGCCTATGTGGAATAAAATAGTTGTGGGTTGAACTAGTTGACTGATATTTAAATCCCATTCGAATGTCAAGTAAATCGGATGAAAATTGAGGATTTTTGAAATTGTTGTTGACTTTTGGCCTATGTGGAATAAAATAGTTGTGGGTTGAACTAGTTGACTGATATTTAAATCCCATTCGAATGTCAAGTAAATCGGATGAAAATTGAGGATTTTTGAAATTGTTCTTGACTTTTGGCCTATGTGAAATAAAATAGTTGTTGGTTGAACTAGTTGACTGATATTTAAATCCCATTCGAATGTCAAGTAAATCGGATGGAAATTGCGGATTTTTGAAATTGTTGTTGACTTTTGGCCTATGTGGAATAAAATAGTTGTGGGTTGAACTAGTTGACTGATATTTAAATCCCATTCGAATGTCAAGTAAATCGGATGAAAATTGAGGATTTTTGAAATTGTTGTTGACTTTTGGCCTATGTGGAATAAAATAGTTGTTGGTTGAACTAGTTGACTGATATTTAAATCCCATTCAAATTTCAAGTCAATCAGATGAAAGTTGAGGATTTTAGAAATTTGAAATTGTTGTTGACTTTGGCCTAAGTTGAATAAAAATAGTTGTTGGTTGAATTCAGTTTGCTGATATGTAAATCCCATTCAAATTTCAAGTCAATCAGATGAAAGTTGAGGATTTTAGAAATTTGAAATTGTTGTTGCCTTTGGCCTATGTTGATCTCAAAAATAGTTGTTGATTGAATTCAGTTTGCTGATATGTAAATCCCATTCAAATTTCAAGTCAATCAGATGAAAGTTGAGGATTTTAGAAATTTGAAATTGTTTGTTGACTTTGGCCTATGGTGATCTCAAAAAAAGTAGTTGCTGGTCTGATATTTGGACATGACAGTGACCAAGTGATATGAGTAAACGGATATTTTGATTTATTGATTAATTATTGATTAATCAATTAATTATTTAATTTTTATAAAGGACTTATTTAATTAAATTCCTAAAAGATACATCTTCGGATGAAGCACTAGTGGTTTAGTTATGCTATTAGCCAATTGATTATGAAAATATTTTGTGATAATCTTTTATTGATTTAATTATACAATTAATCAATCAATTAGCGTACACCTCTCCTTCCCAATGCCGCGCTGTAGGATATTTAAGTATTTGGCATGGGGGCGGTGTACTTTGAATGTATCTCCACTTGTTAGTTTTATTTTTTTACTTTTCACTCTTTCCGTTCAGTTTCTCTTGGTCATACAATGTTTTGAAGACATGTATGTCATGATATATGATTATGAGAGATAATTACAGGAAATGTGTACTGTTCTTGTTTGGTGAGTATGAGAGATAATTACAGGAAATGTGTACTGTTCTTGTTTGGTGATTATGAGAGATAATTACAGGAAATGTGTACTGTTCTTGTTTGGTGAGTATGAGAGATAATTACAGGAAATGTGTACTGTTCTTGTTTGGTGAGTATGAGAGATAATTACAGGAAATGTGTACTGTTCTTGTTTGGTGATTATGAGAGATAATTACAGGAAATGTGTACTGTTCTTGTTTGGTGAGTATGAGAGATAATTACAGGAAATGTGTACTGTTCTTGTTTGGTGAGTATGAGAGATAATTACAGGAAATGTGTACTGTTCTTGTTTGGTGATTATGAGAGATAATTACAGGAAATGTGTACTGTTCTTGTTTGTTGAGTATGAGAGATAATTACAGGAAATGTGTACTGTTCTTGTTTTGTGAGTATGAGAGATAATTACAGGAAATGTGTACTGCCCTGTTCTTGTTTGGTGATTATGAGAGATAATTACAGGAAATGTGTACTGTTCTTGTTTGTTGAGTATGAGAGATAATTACAGGAAATGCGTACTGTTCTTGTTTGGTGATTATGAGAGATAATTACAGGAAATGTGTACTGTTCTTGTTTGGTGAGTATGAGAGATAATTACAGGAAATGTGTACTGTTCTTGTTTGGTGATTATGAGAGATAATTACAGGAAATGTCTACTGTTCTTGTTTGTTGAGTATGAGAGATAATTACAGGAAATGTGTACTGTTCTTGTTTGTTGAGTATGAGAGATAATTACAGGAAATGTGTACTGTTCTTGTTGGTTGATTATGAGAGATAATTACAGGAAATGTGTACTGTTCTTGTTTGGTGAGTATGAGAGATAATTACAGGAAATGTGTACTGTTCTTGTTTGGTGATTATGAGAGATAATTACAGGAAATGTGTACTGTTCTTGTTTGTTGAGTATGAGAGATAATTACAGGAAATGTGTACTGTTCTTGTTTGGTGAGTATGAGAGATAATTACAGGAAATGTGTACTGTTCTTGTTTGTTGAGTATGAGAGATAATTACAGGAAATGTGTACTGTTCTTGTTTGGTGATTATGAGAGATAATTACAGGAAATGCGTACTGTTCTTGTTTGTTGAGTATGAGAGATAATTACAGGAAATGTGTGCTGTTCTTGTTGGTTGATTATGAGAGAGGATTATAAAATCATGATGATTATTATGAATGACATCATCGGGCTTCAATGCAGAATGATTGCACGAACTTGGAAAAGAACTTTCAAGCCCTATAGGATAAATTGTGTATTACAAGCAATTGAGTTCCAAATTTTAGCATGAATTAATAATAAATAAATAAATAAATAATTTTGGCAAATTATGAATTGATCATCGTTTTGTTCGTAGAACATTTCAGGAGTTTTATGAAATTTTTATTGCCAAGAGGTTTTGGGTACTATTGAAAATGAGACATTTTTCCCAATGAAGTTTCACATCTGCCATCAATTTTGGCTGTCTCACGAATGAAGGATGAGTTGCCTTTAGTGGTTGCAAAGAGAATTTGTGGTGACCAGACAAAATTGGGAAAATATGTCAGGTATGACCCTAGTACAGAACAGTGATTCATCAATTAACATGAGCTATGGATCTGAGGTGACTACCGATGATCTTCAATCTCAGTCAATGGATGGATCTATCCTGACATCATTGGGGAAAGGGCGTATACAGGGAGTCATCTAGAGTGATTAATTTGATTTATTGATGAATGATTGAATTGATTTAATTGAATAAATTGATTGATTGATTGATGAGGATGCGGTGTCAAGAAAGAAGTTTTGATATCTTTGTGAGATATTATCAATGTGAAGACAACCTTGGAAAATTGAGCAAGGTGGTGAGTCTATGTATGGATATATATGTGTGGTTACCATTGTGTGATTCCCCCTTCGACAGAACGACATATCTGCGGATTCACCCATTTCATACTGACCCGTTTGGCTCATCTGCAGTACCGATCTGTGAGATTGGGTTGGGCAAAAGCCACAGGTGAGAGATTCTCTGGAAATCACCATTTGAACAGGTGGACAGATCCTTCCTGGAAGTACGAGTGAAGCTTTAGAGGAACCTGGAACAAGCTACAACACATCCAACGCTACTTTGATAAAAGGTGGAACAAACTCCAGTAGATTTTATTTATAGTACATATAGTACAGGTGTGTACAGGTGCATTCCAAAGCGCAGATCCTAGTAATCTACCTGGTACATTGAGTGAATATTGAGTGTTATTCACATACAGGCAGAATGGGAAATGGAGCCTGCAAGAATACACAAGGACAACCAGAGATTCCACAAAAAGGTACTTGTACATATTATATGTATGACCGCTACGGTGAAGAGGCTATTAGAGAGGTTGAAAATTGGTATTTCTGGACAAAGGGACATGCTAAGGAGTTTCCAAGAGATGGTACATTTGACCGAAGTCGATTAGAAAGATTAGAACAAAAATTGAGAGCCAGGTAGAGACAGAATCTAACGGTAGACTGGCCTGCATTCCATCTTTGGGATGGTGAATCCAAACAACGGGAACAGCAAGAACGGATAACGGACCGAGAACGCAAAATAAAAAGGATACAGGATACAGTGGAGGAGATAAGTGCACAACTACCCCCGAAAATAGGAGTAGAAGTGACAGTTGTCCCATCTGATTCCCATTTGTCTCCGCAAAAAAGGACGGTACAGATAATTTTTTCGTGTTTCAGAGATAACGAGAGATTGCAGTGGCAACTCAGGGATGTAGAGATGCAGCCCAGCAATACATGTGCACAGGTGCACAGACCAGGCAACGACAGAAACTGGTGTTTCGAGTGTGGAAAGATGGGCCATTGGAGAAGAAGATGTCCGTATGTCAACAGGAAGACAAGTTCATGGGGCAAACCAAGATCAAGGGTACCAGTGCTTACCAGTACCTCAGACAATGATTAGGCCTTCATTGCTGCAAATTCCAAATGATGATTGGCCTCAACAGATTCGATTACTGGACAAACATGAATAACTGTCGATGATTCTTGTGTCTGAAAAGTTTTCGGAGCAAGAATGATTCATTTTTTCTTTTTGCTTGTTAACAAATTAATAATTAATTGATCAAATGCCAAAATTGGATCTTCTATTTTGGGCACAGCAATTTTAAATTTACAAAGTTTGGAACAATTGCGTTGCAAATGTTTTGAAACCAAGTGACAAGAGTCACATGATGATCAGGTGGGAATTTCGGACTATTGTTCCGCATGATCGATAGGTCAGTGGTCGACTGACATGTAAATGGGCGCGTAGTCAAATTTCGATAAATTATTGTGGGAACTGAAAGGGTAATTTCAATGTGACATCATAAGGGTTTTCTAAGAATAAACTTTTTGGTCCATTTGTGTATTAGCATTTATAAAATTGAAGGACAAATTTTATGAAATCGAAATAAAAAACTGACACCCATCCTGATCTGTAAATAATGGTTCCAACGCAAACAAATATGCATAATGCATGCGTGTGTGTGTGTTTTGTGTATCAATGTTTGTGTTTGTTGTTGTTGTTTTGTGTATCAATCTTACAAGATTGTTGACACCGACAGTGTGCCTTGTCTGAAAATAGATAGTTCCATGTGGATGGGATCGCATATCGAGAGAATTGTAAAATAAAAAATAGAAATATAATTTGATTATGAAAATTATCACTTTTGTCAAGGGAGATGGAGAATAAAGATTTGATTTGCTGAGTTATGAGCAGCTATTCATTAATAGTAAAAAATTGGGAGTAATCTTGGGATTCCATTTTTTTATAGAATTTATATGAGAATAACAGCTATTTATAGATATGAGCTTCATTAAAAAAAAAATGTGGGAGTACAAAATTAGTCAAATTTGGGAGAGGTCTTACATTGACTTCCCAGAATACATAATTTACACAGGGTAAACGAATTAATTTATCGTAGTGGATTGTTAACAGCAGCCTGAAAATGTCCTGAGAGGGTGCATCCATGTAATCAGAAATCCCAGATTTGTTTTTTTACAAACAAAATTTTGGTGGAGCTCTTGTGTGGACGAGCACTTGCTTGGTAGATAAAAAACGGTACTGCATGTTGGCAGCCATTTTTGTGGCCAGTTGGGCCAAACAAACTGAGATGAAATTGTAGTTAAATACGTAATTTACACATGGCTATTTGTAAAAAAGGAAATTTGTTGAGATGGGAAACATTTTTCGAAGGTTTATTAAAGTGTAATAATATGACATGTGGCAAGGCAAACTATTGGATGGGAAAATTAGATCTGGTTATAGAATAAATGTATTGACCCCTTGAAGTTAATTCTTCGAATCATTGCTTCACTGGCATTTTGAGTTCACATTGGAAATAGTTTGGTAGAACTTTGGTTAAAACCTTTGGTTGCGGTATTTTGGAACGAACTGATAAACCATAGGAGATTGATAAGAATAGAAACAAACAAGTACAAAAAGTTTTAATTAAAACAAAAGCTGCGTCGATGTTACACAATGCCTAGATGCAGCTGTGCCTATAACGTCGATGTTATAGGCACAGGACATTCCTATTGATTCGATTACTTGATGTTATTTTTGTGCAAAGTGAAAATATATCTCGGCAATTTCCTGTGTGTGGCGACGAATTTTTAATATATCTCGGCATTTTCCCATCTGTTATTTCAGGCGGTGTATGACTGACCATGCCGCGATTTAAAAAATATATATCTCGGCAATTTCCCGTATGTGGCGACACGTGAACGAAGCTACGCTCCTCTCTCCACATTATTGTGACGACGTATAAATTAAATATTTCATCGTGACGATTGTCATCAAATGGACGAATTTTTAATATATCTCGGCATTTTCCCGTCTGTTATTTCGGGCGGTGTATGACTGACCATGCCGCGATTGAAACAAAATATATATATATCGGCATTTTCCCGTCTCTTATTTCGGGCGGTGTATGACTGACCATGCCGCGATTTAAAAAAAATATATCTCAATGGACTTGAAGTTACAGGCCTTTGAGAATTCATTTCGTTCTATAAAGGGCAACTTTCATCGGATTTTCTTCCAGTTTTTTTTCAACCGAGTCTAAAACTATGTTAGCGACTGTGAAAAATGAAATGATATATCGAATTTGATTTGAAATAAAACTGTGAGAGAGGAAGACACCACGGGCCTACAAAACAGGCCTCAAAGCTATGCGAGTTAATAAAATGGTGGATATTTGTTTATATGAAGCCTCTCCCACAATGGGTGGAGCTATGATTCCCAGAATGGGTGGAGCTTTGAGATTTTGTCTTCTCTGCAAGAAGAAGAACAAGAAGAAGAAGAAGAACAACAACAACAACAACAACAGCAGAGGGCACTCTATGACCAGCGTCTTGCGACGCGGCTAAAAATGGACCCAAAGTAGAAAGTTGGATTCATGCCTCTCATTGCAAACGAGCACATGGGGCAAGGGAGGACGGTCCCACAGAAAATGAGGCTGCACCTAGCAGCCCAGCAGAACATTCAGTGGCAGATAAATGATAGTCGTGATTTACAGTCATTTGAATTACATTTTAACACCCCTTGCATTGATAAACATTACATTTTCAACATGTGATATTCCTACTTGGGATAGTGACATTTATTTTCCTACATGACATACAATTACCTACTGATATTAATACAGCATGAGTGATAATGTATCACAACTACACTCATGATTAAGGGATTTAGTTCGACCCCGGGAGATAGGGGGACCAGGGTAAGACAAATAATCTGATTTATGTTACATATTAAGGGATTTTCTTTATTTACCTTTTCGGAAGCTTGTTTGTTTGGTATATAATGTTGAATGTCATTGACATATAATTATGTTATAGGTATGAACATATACAAGGGGTAGCTCACATGTCTTACAGATGGCTACAGGTGGGACAAGAGGGAGCAAGATACCACGATTATATAAAAGGAGGTGCCTTTGCATGGTTGGGAAACACATTTGGAGGAGTAGCCGACTTGTTTGTTGGTTTAGTAGTTATATTGACAATTGTTTTAGTGGTGGCTTGCTTGAAAGCCTTAGTGACGGTGTGTTTGAATAAGGTAACCAACAACACTATGATAATGCATGAAGTGACGAATGAGGAAAGAAATGTGGAACCACAAGAGGAAGACTTTTATGGCGAGATAGATACCGAGATTAAAAGAATGAATCAAGTGATGTTGCAAATGAATACAGTAGAGTTAAGATAAGGGCATAACAAAAAATGTTGTGAATTGTGTCAACCGGTGAACTTCTATCACCACAAGTTACACACTGTTTGAAAAAAAAAAAAAAAGAAGAAGAAAAAGTGGGGAGAAATTATGATAATAATACATTATGCTTAATTTGTTGGTTTGCAAAATTTATTGGGAATTAGATATTCCTGTTTGTGATTGTAATCACATACACTTGTTATAAATGCATTTATTTTCTTTTAGTAGTGCTAAAATACCTGCACGAGTTAATTTTTGAACTATATTGTTACAGACACGACTTTGATGTTATGGTGGGCCGAGCGGAATGGCCGCCGTGTCCGCACAAGTTACCCGATTATACTCGAACCTTGGCCGAGTCGCGCTACGCTAGATCAATGAAGGAAAAGGACACAACGGCTGGGATTAAAATGACACGACACCAGGGATACGGTTCTCAAGACCTCCGGAGGAGGTTATAATATGGCGGAAGGTTAGATTACAGGAATGAGAGGGACAGCATAGAAAGATAGGCACTTAAACACACTTATCTAAATCCCGACAGACCACAGATAAACGGGACAAAACTGACTCACACGGGGATTGATGGCAAGGAGGGGCAGGTCTTCGATGGCTCAAGGTGCACCTTGGCTCAGGGGCAAAATCGACCCGGTCCGGTCCAATGATGCGGGGAGGTCGCTCAGCACTCGGAGGTCGCGACTTGTCTTTCCAAGCTGGGGGCGCATCTGACGTCACGTCCGGTAAGTCGCTGCGTATATCCGGCGGGGAGTGACACGCCCTCGGCGAGTTAGCTCCGCCCCAGATGGAATCGGTCCGCCCTCCTTATTGGGTGCGGGGGGGTTACCGGCTCCGCCCCTGACGAGGAGCTGACAGCCAGCCCCTTCGTGGTAACCCCGTGGAGCGCATGGGCAATCGCGGCTAACCACGCCGGAGTGAGGACGCACACTCCCCGCGCCACGCCGCCCCCAATCTCCTCTGTTGTTGTAGTTGTAGTTGTTGTTGTAGTTGTTGTTGTAGTTGTTGTTGTTGTAGTTGTTGTTGTTGTTTCGTGGGGAAGATGGGAGGAGGTATGGGGAGGTCCTAAACTCACTACTGGTGCCATACAATCACATTCTGGTGCAACGAAGAGTCAGAATTAATGGAAACGAGTCCTTAACTGACAGACTAAGAATAACTAGCAAGATGTCCGAAAGTTGTCTACGTGAGATGCGGTGGATCTGGGCACGACATTTAATGGGGGAAAAAGGGGAAGGTCGGTTCTACAGAGTGTTATTTACAGGCAATGGGACTAGGGAATGGGGGATTGGGGATAGTTGGGGAGTATTGTGGAAATAGGGGAATATTTACAAGCGGATATGGAGGCCAAATGCCATATCCGCAACATTGCACCCTTCTCTACCCTCGGGGCGTCCCGACCCGATAAATTTTTACCTATTTTAGTGTGGCACTCAGATGTAGTTCCCTCTACTATTAACTCTACCCTGAGTGCGACAGTTTTACAGATATTCACAAATGAGTAAATATGTCCCCCTGCGACGTTGCACCCTTCTCCTCACAGAAACACACCCACAGGATAACCGAATTGCGGAAAGAATTCGCAAACTAAACATACAGCCGGTAGGGAGCATTATTTACAAGACTACGCTGCTATTTACACTACGATCCAGGACCTGTTTTTGGAGGAACACATGCAGATGTTATGCATAGAGAGAGCACGCATGCCAGCATCGATACACCAACCCACGAGTGCTCTGTGGCCTTACGGCCTTTAATAATGTGCAGAGCACCCCTTCCAAGCACCAAAAGCACCACCCCATCACACAGTCAGCACCATCCGGTGCAC
This sequence comes from Myxine glutinosa, assembly GCF_964187855.1. Classification (NCBI taxonomy): domain Eukaryota; kingdom Metazoa; phylum Chordata; class Myxini; order Myxiniformes; family Myxinidae; genus Myxine; species Myxine glutinosa. The sequence goes on from NW_027616734.1 coordinate 146,137, forward strand.
CAATAAAATGTTTAATGATCATGGTGTGGTGTCGCAGCCGGCCGATGTTCTGCCGCTGGTCTTGCCTTCGTGTGGTGCACTTGGCCTTCTTGCTTCTTTAAAAATAAAGAAAGGCGCCAACCGCGTCCATTTCCTTATTGTGGCCGTCAGGGGGCCAACTAAAAGTGGTTCACCTGTATGGCATAGGTGCCACGTTGACCCATAGGTCCATCCACGGGTGGTGCTTGGCCGCAAAAGAACTGCGGTCCATTGTGGGTGGCCACCAAAATTGCGGTCCATATGGTGTATCGATCCAGGCAGCAAGCAGCGAAAGTGCAGGCCCACAACTGCGGAGCCAGCACCTCTCTCTCCTCTCTCTCTGCCCCAAAGCCAGATCCTCGGAAGTGGGAGACAAAAGAAGCAGACAAGTGAGTAAGGTGGTAAGGGCGCAAAAGTGCACGCAACACAAGGTAATGCACACTAGGGGCACATGGGAACCAGGTGAGACAGGTACGTTCCTACCGTACGCTCCCCCCCCCCCCCCCACCAGGTAACCTACATGGCCCCTCCCTTACCCCTTACTGTATCCACAAAACACAACACTACCCATAAACATCTACTTTACAAATCAACAAACGTCCCTACTGTCTTCCCCGTTCCTCCCATATACCAAATTCGTCTTCTCTCCCTCCTAACCAATCAAATTTGCCATTTTCAACTCTCATCAAAATTTGCCATCTCCAACTGAACATCAAAATTTGCCATTACCAATTCATCATCAGTCCCTCCTAAGGAGTGAGAGATGGAATCACCCCAATGTCTCATCCACGTCGTGATGCGTCTCACCAATCCACACAGCAATTCTCATTTCCTGCACACAGAACAAAGAAAACACAGGTGTGGAGTCATCATCATCACCACAGGTAAGTGGCTGCGTATGGTGCGACAGGTTCATCAATCCTAACTATTTCCTAAATGACTTTAACAACTTTACATTACCCGGGGTCTTTCTCCGGCCAAACCATTGGCCCTCTTACACTATGGGTTCTAAAAACCAATTCCCATTGGCCAAACTGTGGTGCTTTTCAATTTGGGGTCTCACTCCCCCGATTCATCTCCCAGTGCCCTCGCACAATTTCTGGGCTGTGGCGTGTACCTCTCCCAGCGGGTCTACCCACCTGCACACCTCCACCACTGCAGTTGCCTCCGAGCTTACCTGCTCCTTACCCTAACCTAACTACCTGGGGAAGGCCCTCTGGCGCTCTCCCCACTCGGTGCCCTCTCTGGCACTGGGCTACCCGGGTCCGTCCTCCGGATCCTCGGGCCCCATCCACAACTCTACCGGCTCCCAGAGCCCACCTGTGGCCTCACCTGGCCGACATCCTCACAGTGGTGGAGTGCCCAACCAACTACACACACTAACAGGCTACACGCCCAGCCATTTCCACAACACTAATGCACCCATCCACAGTACCATTCTGTCACCCGCACCACAGATGCCAATATCCAACCACAATTTACCTGTACCCTCTACCTAACACTTACACTACCCGCCCCGGGTATCCGTGATGGGGGTCCACTCTTCCCCCATCCACACCTTCGCACCATGCACACCACTCCGTACCACTTACTCCAACTCTCTCCACACACCTGTACCTGCACACCTGTGCTCTCACACCTGGTGCCACCTGCACCCTTCTCTCCCCAAGCGCATTCGCGCTGATCCACACACTCACTACTCACACACTGCTCCACACACCTGTCCAGTTGCACACCTGTGCAATCACACCTGTTCAATTCTCAACCACACGGCATCATCTCATCTAACTACTCCCCTCTGAAACTTGCGCTTCCCAGTCGTCCCTTTAAACTATTGCGCTCCCACGTCATTATAATCCACACTAAACTACCTGCGTCCCCACTACAGGTATCAGTCACTAACTAATCTTAACGTTACCTAATGTCATCTTCGCTAGATCCCTACAATATAACCTAACCCACCCGGGCTAGTTTTCACTGCCATACACCCCATAAGCTATTGCTCCTTTGCCTCCACTATGGGAAGGGTGGCAGGGATGCCCCCCCTTACCCACCGGGCCCATCGCTCCTCAATCCCCCAGTCCTCTGGCACTAATAAGCCCCCCTTATTCAGAGGTACTGGGTCCCGCCTCGGCATCTAAAGCCGAGGCAATCCACGGGGGCGCCTGCTCGCTGGTGTAAGGCCTTCTAGTTTACCAGGGTCTGGCGGGGGGGTGTCTGGGGTCGGCTAACCCGCTCCCCCCTGGGCGGAGTTGAGGACCTCAACCGCCGGGGATCATCCCGGCGCGCGGCTCGACAGTGCCGCGCCAGGTGACCCAGACGGTTGCAAGTGTAGCACCTCACCTGGTAAGGTGCTTGTCTCCGGAATTCCAAATTTCCCCCCCTGTAGGTCCGAATTGGATTACCCGCTCGTGGTCCACCTCGGGCCACCTCCGGGGCCGCCTGCCATGGTCCAGGTCCCGCCACGCGCTGGTCCACCAGCCTCCGGACCATGCCCGCCAGGTCAGGACCCACGTCGGGGGCGGGCCCCCTAAGGGGTCCGCCCTCCATCGGGGGTCCCATCTGGCGGACCGCCATTGCGAGACGCTCGCCCCCCCGGGCCAGGGGCCTCGCTGCTTCCCAACGGGCCGCAGCGTCAGCCGCCTGGCTCAGAGTCTGCGGGCGCCACATGGCGAGCTGTTGCCGGAGCTCAATGTCCGGGAGGGCCTGGATAAAATGGTCCAGCGCCAGGCTTTCCCGGGAATCCGCTGCCATGCTAGCATGTGCGATCCCCACTGCGCGGCGAATGTCGTGGGCAAGTTCCCCGATGGCTTCCTGGGGCTTGCGCTTTCGCAGCGCGAGCTGAGCTTTAACAAGCTCGCTCTGCTGTTCTATGCCGAATCGATTAATTAGGGCGTCGCGGAGGGCTGGCAGGGTGAGAGCACCCGCTGGTAATGCCGTCAGCACCTCCGCCGCCGCGCCGCGCAATGCGGCCACCAGGTGTACTCCACCTTCGTCCTCACCCCAACCGTTGCCCTTACACACACAGTCGAACTGCGCCAGGTACGCGCGTAGATCACTCTTGCCGTCATACGGCGCGAGTGGGACCTTGTGGGACCACCTCGTATGCGAGTCGTTGCCCGCCTGCCGGACCCCGTGCGTCGCCCCTTGCGGGGTCAGCGCGGGGCCGAACCGGCCGGGCCCCCACAGTACATTACCCCCAAGGGGCTCTCGTGCCTCCCCGGTCCCTCCAACAACTACCCCTGTTGGTGTCGATGCATGGGTCACACCTCCGCAACCCGCTACCCATTCCATACCACCACAACCTTGCTCACCCACACCTCGCACCTCTCGTTCCATACCCTCCGGACCAGCCATACACCTCACTCTTGGTCTCTCACGAACATCCGGGTCTATCTCGACCCCCAAGCTTATCAAATCACCTGGCGCATCATACGCACGACCATATTGGTCACCACTTACACCGGGTCCTCTTTCTCTTCGCTTCTCCTCCATCACCTGCGAATCCCTCATCCGGTTAATGAGCACATCATCACGATCCGAACACAGACTTTGGACCAATTCTTTTACCTCCTCTTTTATCTCTTTCTTATCCTCTCTCCGTCGCTTCTTAATTTCGCTCACCCCTTCTTCCACTTCTTCTAATTTCTGTTTCACCTCCTTCATTTCCTCGTGCGCCCCTTTAAGTTCTTCCTCTAACTCCACTTTATTTTTTTCTATGTGCTCCCGCACCTCCCGCTCTTTAACCTCCATCACCTCTACCACTTTGTTCATTTTCCTCGTCAGGTCCTCATGTACCGTCTGACACTCTTTTTTAATTACCCCTACGTCCTTTTTCATCTCCTTCTGTGTCGATTTTAAACCCTCTATTACCGCTGTGTTCTTCTTTACCTGGTCCCCCAACTCCTTTTGTCCCACTGTCAGTTGTTCTACTCCCAGCGTCAACTCCTCTATACCCCCTTGCAATTTTACAGTCCCCTTTCACAACTCCTTCTCCATGCGCTCCTTACAGTGCCTCACCTCCTCGCGCACTCCTCCGACCTCCTCACTCACACCTCTTCTGATCTCCTCTCCCATCACTTGCATCTCCTGCCCAGATGCCACCCTCATCTGCTCCATTTCCTCCCTGTGAGCATCCAGTTTGGTTTCTACCCCCATTCTGACCCCCTCTATCTGCTGCCCCATTTGTTTAACTTCCCTTTCCGCTTGGTCCCTCATGTCCCTCAATTTGCCTTCCATCCTGTTTTCTAACCCCTCTAACCCCTTTTGCATCCCTTCCATTTGATTCTCTTGAGCGGCCATTCTGTTTTCTACCCCCATTAACCCATTTCTCACCTCTTTTATCCCGTTGTCTAACCCCTCAAAATTATTGTCTAACTTCCCCAATTTCTTGTCTAACTCCTCAAAATTATTGTCTAACTTCCCCAATTTCTTGTCTAACCCCTCACCGGTACCCCTCGCTTCGTCCCTCATTACCCCCATTTGGTCACTCTGCAGTTTGAGGGACGCCTGCATTTGCGCCATACATTGCTCCATGAGGGCCTGCATGTCAATCGGCTGCATGTTAAAGCCCGTTGATACAGCGGGCTCGGCTACCGCGCGCTCTTGCGAGGCGCCATTTTGCACGCCCGCAACGTCGGGCGCAACGACGCTATTTTGTGCGTCTGCTACCCTCACTGCTTCGCTCTCCTTATGTCCCTCAATTTGGTCCTGGATCGACCCTGCCTCACTCTCCTCTACCGGACCCCAGTCGACTTGGTCTGCCATAGCGCGACTTTCAAAATTCGGGTTTTTATATTTTGTAAAACACAATCAAATTTCGCCGTTATAATTTCGAGCGCGTAAAACGCGCTCCGGATCGAATCTCACTCCTCGACACCAATTGTTACCCTAATGGTACAATTGGTGTTACAAAATTTGGGCTAAATGAATTTAGTCCCAGGTCCGAATCCGACACTCCTGACACCAATTGTTACAGACACGACTTTGATGTTATGGTGGGCCGAGCGGAATGGCCGCCGTGTCCGCACAAGTTACCCGATTATACTCGAACCTTGGCCGAGTCGCGCTACGCTAGATCAATGAAGGAAAAGGACACAACGGCTGGGATTAAAATGACACGACACCAGGGATACGGTTCTCAAGACCTCCGGAGGAGGTTATAATATGGCGGAAGGTTAGATTACAGGAATGAGAGGGACAGCATAGAAAGATAGGCACTTAAACACACTTATCTTATTCCCGACAGACCACAGATAAACGGGACAAAACTGACTCACACGGGGATTGATGGCAAGGAGGGGCAGGTCTTCGATGGCTCAAGGTGCACCTTGGCTCAGGGGCAAAATCGACCCGGTCCGGTCCAATGATGCGGGGAGGTCGCTCAGCACTCGGAGGTCGCGACTTGTCTTTCCAAGCTGGGGGCGCATCTGACGTCACGTCCGGTAAGTCGCTGCGTATATCCGGCGGGGAGTGACACGCCCTCGGCGAGTTAGCTCCGCCCCAGATGGAATCGGTCCGCCCTCCTTATTGGGTGCGGGGGGGTTACCGGCTCCGCCCCTGACGAGGAGCTGACAGCCAGCCCCTTCGTGGTAACCCCGTGGAGCGCATGGGCAATCGCGGCTAACCACGCCGGAGTGAGGACGCACACTCCCCGCGCCGCGCCGCCCCCAATCTCCTCTGTTGTTGTAGTTGTAGTTGTAGTTGTTGTTGTAGTTGTTGTTGTAGTTGTTGTTGTTGTAGTTGTTGTTGTTGTTGTTTCGCGGGGAAGATGGGAGGAGGTATGGGGAGGTCCTAAACTCACTACTGGTGCCATACAATCACATTCTGGTGCAACGAAGAGTCAGAATTAATGGAAACGAGTCCTTAACTGACATAGACTAAGAATAACTAGCAAGATGTCCGAAAGTTGTCTACGTGAGATGCGGTGGATCTGGGCACGACATTCAATGGGGGAAAAAGGGGAAGGTCGGTTCTACAGAGTGTTATTTACAGGCAATGGGACTAGGGAATGGGGGATTGGGGATAGTTGGGGAGTATTGGGGAAATAGGGGAATATTTACAAGCGGATATGGAGGCCAAATGCCATATCCGCAACAATATTAACCTGAAAGCAATTGTGGATGCTATTCTTAGTTTAATAGTAAAATACATACCTGATTGAATATTATTTGTGTGACGCATATAAATGAATATAACTTTTTGAATGTGTTAAGGGAAAAACAACAAATTGTTGAATGTGAAACTGTCAGAAGATAGACATGATTATGCTGATTTCATGGTAATATGTACCCTATCTGATTCAGTGTGTGTGGAAAGCAGATTCAGATGTGACTGAGCATAAGGATAAGACGAGATCACATTTTGAAGGGAGTGCTAACGGAATTGGGAAGAAGTTCGAGAAAGAAAATTTGTGGCTGAAAATGAAGTTAATCGTGGCATACACCCTCTTTCTCAAAGAATGATGAAGACATTCTCCTGTGTAACTTGGAGATGGATGCTTACCTTCACCAAGGAAATTTATGTGACCATTTGCCTGGATCACACTGCAACATATTGTTGCGGATATGAGGACTGTATTTTTTTTTATTGTGTGCTTTATTATTATTATTGTTTATTCTGCGCCTCCTGCCTCCGGAGTTGTGTAAAGATAAAAAGGGCGTCTCGGTAGTTATTCCATGAAACACCACATTGCAGGACCCGATAAAACCCTTGTTCAGCAGTTTATATCCTTATTATGTGTTTTAGGGTAAGGCCTTGTCGTCCATTAACATGACACTCCATTGCACTGAGTAAAAGAGATAGATTCCCTTCATTCCCATTCCCAAAAACCTCCATTTCCCCTTTCGTAATGGCCAAGCCTCAATTTGGCAATTACATCCCCTCCAAAGCCGCCATTGACCACGAGGCAGGGTTGGGGAAGAAAGGCGGGTCTCCACCTCGTCATAGAGGGGAGGAGTAAGTCGGCCCCGCTCATCCAACCCAGAACGAGGGGTTTGGCTTGAGAGGGTGGAGAGAGAATGCTTGGGGGAGGTTCGCAAAGGGTGAAGGGCGGGGGTTATAAAACCCGTTGCATCAGCCCCCACCGAGAGTGGCGAAAAGGAGACAAGCAGATGAGTCCAAGAGAGTTGCAAAAAGGTCCAAGGCTGAGCTGAGCTGCGTGGTGAGGTGCAAAGGAAAGAGCTGGGTCGTCAGAGCAGAGCTGAGTTGTGAGGTCCAAAAGCAGAGGTCATCCAGGGAAGCGCAAAAGCCTGCTATTCGTCACCTTGCTCGCCAGCGGCAGCGTCTACAGCAGCAGCGGCAACAACGCTCGCCAGCCGCTTAGGGGCCTGGACGGCAGTTCGGAGCAGGGCCACGAAGGAACGGCGGCTGCAGAACGTGCGGATCGTGCTGCCAGACCCAGTGGACTTTCCTCTCCTTCCAGTCAATCCACTCTGCAATTCCCCGCGTGAGTCTGTGTCTTCGTTTGTTCTGTCCTGGGTATTAAGTAAGCCTGTTAGGTAAACTAGTAATTTGCACTCTGTCGCCTGCATCTCATGTCCCCTGTAAATAATCGTGACTGTTCTTCTTGCTTGTGTATGTGTACATAACAAAACCCCGTTACTCTTCTGTACGTCTTCTTCTTCCTCTTTGCATTCGGTCGCTTTAGAGTTTTCCAGATTGAGTATCTGTGGCGCGATATGGCCAACGTTTGGGTGAATCGGGTGAATCGGGTTTAGTCGGGGAACAACTGTTCGGCCGCGGTTACACCACCGCTCGGTAAAAAAAAATAACATCTAATCCGCGGACCGTAACAAATTGGTGTCGGGGGTGGGATACGAGGCCCGAACCAAATTTTTAAAACAGCTAGAAAAAATTTGGTCAAAATTTGGAACCACCGAAATTTGTGTTGTTTTAAAGCAAAACCCGAATTTTGAAATCGCGCCATGGCTGGTCAAGGCGATCGGATGCAGGTGGGTGAGCTAGAAGAGGGGTTAGGAGTAACCCAGGATCAAATGGAGGGGAGCAATGAGGAGAAAAATGGCAATGTGGTTGCGGAGGTTTCAGACGCGCAAAATGGCGCTCTCGCGCACGAGGTTACGGGCGCACAAAATGGCGCCTTTGCGCACGCGGTTACAGCGGCACCAAATCTGGCGGCGCCCGTGACCGTAGCAGCACCGGTGAATTGGGACCTCTTTATGATGCAAATAAAGGCGCTCATGGTCCAGCAAGTGAAGACCTGAGGAATGAATTGGGGAACCGGATGGAGGCTCAGAATGAGCAAATGGGGGCAATGAGGGACGAATTGGGGGGCAAAATGGGCGAAATGGGGGGCGAAATGGGGGGCAAAATGGGAGAAATGGGGGAACGGCTAGACAAGAAATTTGAGGGGCTAGACAATAATTTTAAGGGATTAGACAAGAAATTTGAGGGGCTAGACAATAATTTTAAGGGATTAGACAAGAAATTTGAGGGGTTAGACAATGGGATAGAAGGGGTGAAACATGGGTTAACGGGGGCGGAAAATAGAATGGCTGCCCAGGAGAATCAGATAGAGGGGGTGAAAAATGGGTTAATGTGGTTAGAAAATAGGATGGAAGGCAAATTGCGGGAAATAGGGGAGCAATCCGCCCGAGAAATTAAACAAATGGGAGAGCAGATAGAGGAGGTGAAAATCGGAGTAGAAACCAAACTGGATGCTCAGAGGGATGAATTGGGACAGATGAGGGCGGCATCTACAAAAGAGAGGGAGGAGATGAAAGAGGAGATACGACGAGGTGTAAGTGAGGAGGTCTCGGGGGTACGCGAGGAGGTAAAGCGAGGTGAAAAGCGTATAGAGAAAGAGGTGAGAAATGGGACGGCAAAGTTACAAGGGGGAATAGAAGATCTGACGGAGGAGGTGGAACAGCTGACGGAGGGACAAAAAGAACTAACGGAGCAGGTTCAAAGGAACACTGCGGTACTAGGAGGGTTAAAAGCGACACAAAGAGACATCAAGGACGACTTAATCGCGACACAGAGGCAATGTCAGATGGTACGTGAGGGACTGACAACGAGGTTGGAAGAGGTGACAGAAGTAATGGAGACGGAGGACTGAGAGGTAAGGACACACATAGAGACGGTCAAAATAGCCTTAGAGGACGAACTTGAGGAGACGCACCGGGAAATAAAAGAGGTGAAGCAAAAATTACAGGAAGTGGAAGAAGAGGTGAGTGAAATTAAGAAGAGACGGACAGAAACTAAGAGGGAGATAAAGGAGGAAGTAATGGAATATGTACAAGGTCGGTGCTCAAATCGTGATGTTGTGCTCACCGACCAAATAAAGAGTTTGCAGGTGGTGAAGGAGGTGCGGAGACGAGGTGCCAAGGTGAGTGGCGATATACGAGGAAATGTACATGATGTGAGGGGAGCTTCAGTCGGCTTGGGGGTTGAATTGGATCCGGGTGTTCGTGAGAGGCCGTTGGTGAAGTGTGCGACAGGTACGGTGTGCGAAGGAGGAGGTGTGCGAGAATGTCCGACTCTGGGGTGTGTGAGGAAAAAGTGCGCGCCAAGGAGTGAGTGTGCTGTCGAGAGTGAGTCGGTCGTAGCGCGTGTGTGAGGGAGCACATGGAAGCGCGGTGTGGTGAGTGTTACGGAGGAAGTAACGAGAGAGTGTGCGCAAGAGGATGCGTGAGAAAGGTGTGTAACGGACGGGTGCATGAGGAAAGAGTGCGCTGTCAAAAGTAAGGGAGAATGCACACCTGTGGTGAGTGTTACAAAGGATGTAACGAGAAAGTGTACGCCGGTGGTGAGTGTTACGGCGGAAGTAACGGGAGAGTGTGCGCAAGAGGATGCGCGAGAAAGGTGTGTAACGGCCAGGTGCATGAGGAAAGAGTGCGCTGTCGAGAGTAAGGGTGAGTGCGCTGTCAAGAGTGGTGGTGAAAGTAGTGAGAGTGACACGGAGCGTGAGTTGGTTGTGACAGGTGAGAGAGGATGTACACCTGGAATGGAAGGATGCACACCTGGAATGGTAGAGCGTGTGTGGGAATGCACACTTGAATTGGTAGTGAGGCACGTGGTTGGGTGTGCGAGTGAGAGCACACCTGTGGTTGTCACAGAGGAGGTGACCGAGGAGGGGCGTGAAGAGGTGTGTTGGTGAGGTGTGCGAATGACGAATGTGTGCCAAGGTGTTCGGTGGTCAGGTGTGTGACCAAGTCTGTGAGCGGAATGAGTGCACCTGGGTGTGTAAGAGAAGGTGCAATGACGAGGAGCATGGGAACAGCTGGATGTATGAGCAAGGAACGGGCTGCGGGGTGTAAGCATGCAGGTGAGGCATCGACGGTAACCGGGTTAGCGGTTAGAGCGACTTATAGCCGAATCGGGCCCTCGGTGCGCGTCGGGCAGCTTCGCGTGCCGCGAGGACCAGCGGGGATCCGAACCACGGCGGGTTCGAAAGGACCGCCGTACGTGATCCACGCTGTGCCGCGCTTTTAACGGCCGCGTCCGTGCTCCACTAAGCGGAGCGGGCAGCCCGATAGGAAGGGTCGTCATGGCGACCCCTTTTTGTTAAGGCATTCCGGCAGGTCGAGATCGGGCCATGGGATGGCTCCGTGCCGAGGTGGTGCGTGGGATCTCGGCCCGGGTAAACCTCCTTCCCTTCACCGAGTGTCGGACGTATCCAGCCGCTGGCACAAAACAACCCGCATTCATTGCTCGGCTTAACGAAGCCGGGCTGGAGAAGTGAATTGGCGCACCGAGAGGCATTAGTAAGTAGACTGTAATGATGAGGTTAGTGTTTTGGACCCAAAATTAGAAAAAGGCAAAAATTGATGATTGGCAAAGGATTGGCAGAGTGATTGGTAATGGTACAGTGATTGGCAGATGATTGGCAAATTTTTGATTTGTTGAAATTGGACGAGCAAAATTTATAGTAAGAGATGCCCCATGTGATGGGATGGCCAATCCACCATCCCTCACAGAGCGGGGGCAAAGGAGCACTAGTTTTATGGGGTTGATGGCAGTCAAAACTAGCCCGGGAGGGTTAGGATATATCGTGTGTAGGGCCCTAGAAGATTGACATTAGGTAACGTTAAGATTAGTTAGTGACGATGATACCTGTAGCTGGGGACGTAGGTAGATTAGTGTGGATGATAATGACGTGGGAGCGCAATAGTTTAAAGGGGAGACTGGGAAGCGCAAGTTTAAGAGGGGAGTAGTTAGATGAGATGATGCCGTGTGTTTGAGGATTGGAAGTGTATGGTGAACAGGTGTGATTGCACAGGTGTGCAACTGAACAGGTGTATGGAGCAGTGTTTGAGTGATGGTGATGGTGATGTGTGTTGTGTTGACCAACTGGTCCAGGAAGAGGAGGAGGGTGCAGGTGGCACCAGGTGTGAGTGCACAGGTGTGCAACAACAGGTATGAGGAACAGGTGTATAGAGAATGGTTGTGTGGAATACATGGAGTGTGGAATACATGGAGTGTGGAAGATATGGAGTATTGGAATGGATGGTCGTGGAGTGAGTATGGTGGAAACTATGGAGTGGAGTGGATGGTGCGAAGGTGTGAATGGGGGAAGAGTGGACCCCCATCACGAATACCCGGGGCGGGTAGTGTAAGTGTTAGGTAGAGGGTATAGGTAAATTGTGGTTGGATATTGGCATCTGTGGTGCGGGTGAAAGAATGGTATTTGGATGGGTGCAGTAGTGTTGTGGAAATGGCTGGGCGTGTAGCCTGTTAGTGTGTGTAGTTGGTTTGGGCACTCCACCACTGTGAGGATGTCGGCCAGGTGAGGCCGCAGGTGGGCTCTGGGAGCCGGTAGAGTAGATGTGGATGGGGCCCGAGGATCCGGAGGACGGACCCGGGTAGCCCAGTGCCAGAGGGCACCGAGGGGTGACAGAGCCAGGAGGGGCCTTCCCCAATTAGATAGGTTAGGGTGAGGAGCTATGTAAGCTCGGGTGGCAACTACAGTGGTGGAGGTGTGCAGGTGGGTAGACCTGCTGGGAGAGCTACACGACCCAGCCCCGAAATTGTGCAAGGGCACCGGGAGATGAATCGGGGGAGTGAGACCCCAAATTGAGAAGCACCACAGTTTGGTCAATGGGAATTGGTTTTTAGAACCCATAGTGTAAGTTGGCCAATGGATTGGCAGGGAGAGACCCCGGGTAGTGTAAAGTGTGTTAAAGTCATTTAGAAAGTAGTTAGGATGAAGTCTCCTCGCACCATCTGCATCCACTCACCTGAGGTGACAGGTACTCCACACCATGCCATGTTTGATTATTTTTTATGTGCAAATGTTTTGGATTGTGAGACGCATCATGACGTGGGTGTGACATTGTGCTTGATGTTCCATCTCTTCCTCCTTATGAGGATTGATGATGAATTGGTGATGGCAAATTTTGGATAGAGGGATTGTGGAGACGAATTTGGTATGAGGGAAATATGGGGAGACGTGACAGTAGCGACGAATTTGTAAAGGTGTAGATTTTGTAAATATGGGGTAAGGGCAAGGGTAGTGTAGGTGACAGGGGGGTGACGTACGGTAGGGACGAGCTTTCTCATTTCGCTCTCCGTACGCATTTCGCCTTGCATTGCCTTATTGATGTGTACCCTTGTGACCTTACCCCTCGCTCATTTGTCTTCCCGCTTTTGTCTCCCACATGACCTGTGCGCCATTGGGCGCCGAGGGGAGCGTGCGTGAGGCCTCCATTGTGCGCCCGGAACTCCCAGAACCAGCTGTCTGCATCGATGCACCACATTATGGACCACATGTCTGTGGCCGAGCACCACTGGTGGACCCCATGGGTTGAGGCCTGGCCCCTCTGCTGGAACCGGCCATGAGGGCCCAAAATCTTGCTGGCGGACCTTGGCCACAGGGCACCGATGCCCCACAGGTGAACCACACTAGTCAGCCCTGTGGGCCATAAATAAAAGACACATTTGGGCAAGTTTTATTGCAAATAGGCCGCCAGCAAAGAAAATGACAACAACTGGAAGAAATAATAATAGCCAGCAGAGGGAGCCGAAGAGCAAGAGATCACCTGCAGGGTTAGGGGTTGTCGATTTATTTTATTCCGTGAACAATGATGACTGTGCACCGATTGGTGCTTGAGGGTGTGTTGGTGCGTTTTGGGTGCTTTCATGGTGCGTCAATGCAGAGCAGCCTGTCTCCCCCCCCCAGAAAGAACGATCACAGGTCCTGGGTTCGTCTTGTAAATAAAAGTAGTGTCAACTGTAAATAATGCTCCCCACCGTCAGTGTGTAGTTTGAAGACCATTCCGCAATTCGGTTAACTGTGGGCGTGAGTCTGTTAGGCAGGGTGCAATGGAGCAGCGGGACATATTTATCTATGTTTTAAAACTGTCGCACTCAGGGTCAGGTTAAAAGTAGAGGGAACTACACCTACGTGTCACACTAAATAAGAGTTGTAGGCCCGGGACGTGCCTAAGAGGAGGAGGGTGCAGTGTTGCGGATATGAGGACTGTATTTTTTTTTTTTGTGTGCTTTATTATTATTATTGTTTATTCTGCACCTCCTGCCTCCGGAGTTGTGTAAAGATAAAAAGGGCGTCTCGGTTGTTATTCCATGAAACACCACATTGCAGGACCCGATAAAACCCTTGTTCAGCAGTTTATATCCTTATTATGTGTTTTAGGGTAAGGCCTTGTCGTCCATTAACATGACACTCCATTGCACCGAGTAAAAGAGATAGATTCCCTTCATTCCCATTCCCAAAAACCTCCATTTCCCCTTTCGTAATGGCCAAGCCTCAATTTGGCAATTACATCCCCTCCAAAGCCGCCATTGACCACGAGGCAGGGTTGGGGAAGAAAGGCGGGTCTCCACCTCGTCAGAGGGGAGGAGTAAGTCGGCCCCGCTCATCCAACCCAGAACGAGGGGTTTGGCTTGAGAGGGCGGAGAGAGAATGCTTGGGGGAGGTTCGCAAAGGGTGAAGGGCGGGGGTTATAAAACCCGTTGCATCAGCCCCCACCGAGAGTGGCGAAAAGGAGACAAGCAGATGAGTCCAAGAGAGTTGCAAAAAGGCCCAAGGCTGAGCTGAGCTGCGTGGTGAGGTGCAAAGGAAAGAGCTGGGTCGTCAGAGCAGAGCTGAGTTGTGAGGTCCAAAAGCAGAGGTCATCCAGGGAAGCGCAAAAGCCTGCTATTCGTCACCTTGCTCGCCAGCGGCAGCGTCTACAGCAGCAGCAGCAACAACGCCCGCCAGCCGCTTAGGGGCCTGGACGGCAGTTCGGAGCAGGGCCGCGAAGGAACGGCGGCTGCAGAACGTGCGGATCGTGCTGCCGGACCCAGTGGACTTTCCTCTCCTTCCAGTCAATCCACTCTGCAATTCCCCGTGTGAGTCTGTGTCTTTGTTTGTTCTGTCCTGGGTATTAAGTAAGCCTGTTAGATAAGCTAGTAATTTGCACTGTGTCGCCTGCGTCTCATGTCCCCTGTAAATAATCGTGACTGTTATTCTTGCTTGTGTATGTGTACATAATAAACCCCGTTACTCTTCTGTACGTCTTCTTCTTCCTCTTTGCATTCGGTCACTTTAGAGTTTTCCAGATTGAGTATCTGTGGCGCGATACGGCCAACGTTTGGGTGAATCGGGTGAATCGGGTTTCGTCGGGGAACAACTGTTCGGCCGCGGTTACACCACCGCTCGGTAAAAAAAAATAATATCTAATCCGCGGACCATAACAATATGAAAGAAAGGCGATCACTTACTCTTGTTCGAAGGCTTGGAACATTCATCACATCAGAAGTTGTAGGACAACAACATTTTACCTGCAACCCCTACGAAATGCGGGGACATATGTTATTACTTCACCAACTTCCGGGGAGCCAGCATGGAGCTGCAAACAAACGGCTGTGCCCTTGTCACAACAGCTGTGCACGATTCTGCTGGTTGCTCCTGGTATGGACCATGGATGACCTGAACAACATGGTCCCAACATCCTTGTGGATGCATCTGGCATCCCTGTTCCACATCTTGCTGGCCAATCAACATCACACCAATACTTGCTGCCCACTCATAATGAGGGGTCGACTACAACTGGGCGAAGGCCTTGTTCAGGAATCATTATGGTTCACAGCAAGAGTGGCAAGAATGCTACATGGAGAGCAGGGTCAGTCTATGACTCCGCACTGTTACCACAACAGTGAAATCCTACACGAAGTAGTGCAGGTGTTATGAAGACAGAAGAAAATGTTTCATACCTGAATTCAAACACAAGTGATCAGCCCTTCCTTTCAAACAAAGAATCAACATTTGTTTGGAGGCAAACGTTGTTTGCCAGATGTTGCAGATGCTTTATA
Source organism: Myxine glutinosa (assembly GCF_964187855.1). Classification (NCBI taxonomy): domain Eukaryota; kingdom Metazoa; phylum Chordata; class Myxini; order Myxiniformes; family Myxinidae; genus Myxine; species Myxine glutinosa. Next base: position 161,428 of record NW_027616734.1, read on the forward strand.
AAACTTGAAAATGGTGAAGTGAAATTGTTGTATCTTGGTGATGGTGAAGTGTTGTTTTGCAAGGATATTTGTGATGCAAGTGAAATAGATTGAATTAACAATATGGAAAGAGTCAATGACCAACGAAATGGGTTGTGATTCTTGCAGGGTGACGGTGTATGCCTAAGGGAATTGATTGTTTACTTATATTGATGTTTACTTGTAGTGATTGATTGTTTACTTATATTGATGTTTAGATTAATGGTTAATATAAACAAAAACAAAAAGATGAGGGAATTGTGGAAGTGTAACTCATTGGTTGGGACTAGTAACAGAGCAGAGAGTCCAGGTGGTTCGTAAGAATGTCAGGAATGTATCTCAGAACATGGAACCTGGGAGTTCTTTTGTCCACCTTTATCACGACCCCGGGCTAACACACATTCCCAAGCCCGTACTATTGTTTTGGACATCGGGATGCAAAGAGGGTGAAGGAACTCCCCAGCAGGGGGGCGAGCATGGATGACCTGATGACCTGATGCATTTAGCGGAGAGAGGATTAACACGAGTGTGCCCATATAAACGAGAACATACTTTGAGTCAGGACACTAGTCATCAGAATCTCTGCCCAACGGAATGAACGAGTATGGAACGAGGACAGCGCAGAAGGCCGAAGAAGAAGAACCAACGACTTGAATTACCAAATTCGTTATTGTATTGTAGTTCTTTATTATATTGAAACAAGTGAATTATTAGTTAATAAAGCATTGCTTTTGTAAAAGCTGTTTGGTCATATCGGAGCCTCCTGAGTCATTTAACATTCCCGAACAGATGGGACAGTCTCTGATTGGATCATTGGATGGGACGGTCTCTGATGGGATCATTGGATGAGACATTGAGACAGTCTCTGATCGGATCATTTGATGGGACAGTCTGATCGTACCTCAGATGGTACGGTCTCTCTTGGCACATCGGATGGAATGTTCTCTGATAGGACATCAGATGGGTCAGTCTTTGATAGGACATGAGATGGGACCGTCTCTGATTGGATCATCGGATGGGACGGTCTTTGATAAGACATAGGATGGGACAGTCTCTGATAGGATCATTGGATGAGACATTGAGACAGTCTCTGACAGGATCATTGGATGAGACAGTCTCTGATAGGATCATTGGATGAGACTTTGAGACTGTCTCTGATAGGATCATAGGATGGGACAGTATCTGATTGGATCTTCGGATGGGACGGTCTTTGATAAGACATAGGATGGGACGGTCTCTGATTGGATCATTGGATGGGACGGTCTCTGATTGGACATAGGATGGGACATTGGGACAGTCTCTGATAGGATCATTGGATGAGACAGTCTCTGATAGGATCATTGGATGAGACAGTCTCTGAAAGGATCATTGGATGAGACTTTGAGACAGTCTCTGATTGGATCATTTGATGGGACAGACTGATCATACCTCAGATGGTACGGTCTCTCTTGGCACATCGGATGGAATGTTCTCTGATAGGACATCAGATTTCTCAGTCTTTGAATGGACATCAGATGGGACAGTCTCTGATTGGATCATTCAATGGGACGGTCTCTGATGGGATCATTTGTTGGGATGGTCTCTGATGGGATCATTTGTTGGGACAGTCTCTCATCGGATCATTGGATGGGAGGTGTTTGATAGGCTCATTTGTTGTGACGGTCTCTCATCGGATCATCGGATGGGATGGTCTCTCATTGGATCATCGGATGTGATGGTCTCCGATAGGATTATTGGATGGGACGGTCTCTGATAGGATCATTGGATGGGACGGTCTCTGATGGGATCATTGGATGGGAGGTGTTTGATAGGCTCATTTGTTGTGACGGTCTCTGATGGGATCATTGGATGGGAGGTGTCTGATGGGATCATTGGATGGGACGGTGGATGAGACAGTCTCTGATAGGATCATTGGATGAGACAGTCTGATCGGACCTCAGATGGTATGGTCTCTCTTGGCACATCGGATGGAATGTTCTCTGATAGGACATCAGATGGGACCGTCTCTGATTGGATCATCGGATGGGACGGTCTTTGATAAGACATAGGATGGGACGGTCTCTGATAGGACATAGGATGGGACAGTCTCTGATTGGATCATTGGATGGGATGGTCTCTGATAGGATCATTGGATGAGACAGTCTCTGATAGGACATAGGATGGGACAGTCTCTGATTGGATCATTGGATGGGACGGTCTCTGATAGGACATAGGATGGGACAGTCTCTGATAGGATCATTGGATGAGACAGTATCTGATAGGACATAGCATGGGACAGTCTCTGATAGGATCATTGGATGGACAGTCTCTGATAGGATCATTGGATGAGACATTGGGACAGCCTCTGATAGGATCATTGTATGAGACAGTCTCTGATAGGATCATTGGATGAGACAGTCTCTGATAGGATCATTGGATGAGACAGTCTCTGATAGGATCATTGGATGAGACAGTCTCTGATAGGATCATTGGATGAGACAGTCTCTGATAGGATCATTGGATGAGACAGTCTCTGATAGGACATAGGATGGGACAGTCTCCGATTGGATCATTGGATGAGACATTGGGACAGCCTCTGATAGGATCATTGTATGAGACAGTCTCTGATAGGACATAGGATGGGACAGTCCCTGATTGGATCATTGGATGGGACAGTCTTTGATAAGACATAGGATGGGACAGTCTCCGATTGGATCATTGGATGAGACATTGGGACAGCCTCTGATAGGATCATTGTATGAGACAGTCTCTGATAGGACATAGGATGGGATTGGGACAGTCTCCGATTGGATCATTGGATGAGACATTGGGACAGCCTCTGATAGGATCATTGTATGAGACAGTCTCTGATAGGACATAGGATGGGACGGTCACTGATTGGATCATTGGATGAGACAGTCTCTGATAGGATCATTGTATGAGACAGTCTCTGATCGGATCATTGGATGAGACATTGAGACAGTCTTTGATAGGATCATTGTATGAGACAGTCTCTGATCGGATCATTGGATGAGACAGTCTCTGATAGGATCATTGGATGGGAGGGTCTCTGATAGGATCATTGGATGGGAGGTGTCTGATGGGATCATTGGATGGGACGGTCTCTGATGGGATCATTGGACGGGAGGTGTCTGATGGGATCATTGGATGGGACGGTCTCTGATGGGATCAAGGGATGGGACTGTCTCTGATAGGATCATTGGATGTGACGGTCTCTCATGGGATCATCGGATGTGACGGTCTCTGATAGGATCATTGGATGGGAGGTGTGTGATAGGATCATCGGATGTCACGGTTTCTGATAGGATCATTGGATGGGACTGTCTCTGATAGGACCATTGGATGGAACAGTCTCTGATAGGATCATTGGATGGGACAGTCTCTGATAGGATCATTGGATGGGACAGTCCCTGATAGGATCATTGGATGGGACAGTCTCTGATAGGATCATTGGATGGGACAGTCTCTGATTGAATCATTGGATGGGACGGTCTTTGTTAGGATCATTGGATGGGACGGTCTCTGATTGGATCATTGGATGGGACGGTCTCTGATTGGATCATTGGACGGGACGGTCTCTGATTGGATCATTGGATGGGACGGTCACTGATTGGATCATTTGGATGGGACAGTGTCTTATTGAATCATTGGATGGGACGGTCTCTGATTGGATCATTGGATGGGAGGTGTCTGATGGGATCATTTGATGGGACGGTCTCTGATAGGATCATTGGATGGGCCGGTCTCTGTAGGATCATTGGATGGGACAGTGTATGATAGGATCATTGGATGGGGAGGTCTCGGTAGGATCATTGGATGGGACAGTGTATGATAGGATCATTGGATGGGGAGGTCTTTGTAGGATCATTGGATGGGACAGTGTATGATAGGATCATTGGATGGGGCGGTCTCTGATAGGATCATTGGATGGGACAGTCTCTGATTTGATCATTGGATGGGACAGTCTCTGATAGGATCATTGGATGGGACGGTCTCTGATAGGATCATTGGATGGGACAGTCTCTGATTTGATCATTGGATGGGACAGTCTCTGATAGGATCATTGGATGGGGAGGTCTCTGATAGGGTCATTGGATGGGATGGTCTCTGATAGGATAATTTGATGGGGCAGTCTCTGAAAGAATCAATGGATGGGACGGTGTCTGATATGATCATTGGATGGGAGAGTCTCTTAGAGGATCATTGGATGGGATGGTCTCTGATAGGATCATTGGATGGGAAGTCTCTGATAGGATCATTGGATGGGAAGTCTCTGATATGTTCATTGGATGGGAGGGTGTCTGATAGGATCATTGGATGGGAGAGTCTCTTAGAGGATCATTGGATGGGATGGTCTCTGATAGGATCATTGGATGGGAAGTCTCTGATAGGATCATGGGATGGGATGGTCTCTGATATGATCATTGGATGGGAGGGTGTCTGATAGGATCGTTGGCTGGGACGATGTCTGATTGGATCATTGGATGGGACGATGTCTGATTAGATCATTGGATGAGACAGTCACTGATAGGATCATTGGATGGGAAGGTCTGATAGGATCATTGAATGGGACGGTCTCTGATTGGATCATTGGATGGGACAGTCTATGATTGGATCATTGGATGGGACGGTCTCTGATAGGATCATTGGATGGAAAGGTCTCATAGGACCTCAGATGATATGGTGTCTCACGGCACATCGAATGGAATGTTCTCTGATAGGACAGGATAGTGGTTGGTCTCTGATAGGACATAGGATGGGACGGTCTCTGTTGGGATCATTTGATGGGACAGTGTCTGATTGGATCACTGGATGAGACGGTGTCTGATGGGATCATTTGATGGGACAGTCTCTGATTGGATCATAGGATGGGACAGTCTCTGATAAGATCATTGTATGGCACGGTCTCTGATAAGATCATTGGATGGGACGGTCTCTGATTGGATCATAGGATGGGACGGTCTCTGATTGGATCATTGGATGGGACGGTCTATGATTGGATCATTGGATGGGACGTTCTCTGATTGGATCATTGGATGGGATGGTCTCTGATTAGATCATTTGATGGGACAGTGTCTGATAGGATCATTGGATGGGACAGTCTGATCGGACCTCAGATGGTATGGTCTCTCTTGGCACATCGGATGGAATGTTCTCTGATAGGACATCAGATGGGTCAGTCTTTGATAGAACATCAGATGGGACCGTCTCTGATTGGATCATCGGATGGGACGGTCTTTGATAAGACATAGAATGGGACAGTCTCTGATGGGATCATTGGATGGGACGGTCTCTGATTGGATCATTGGATGGGACGGTCTTTGATAAGACATAGGATGGGATGGTCTCTGATTGGATCATTGGATGGGACGGTCTCTGATATGATCATTAGATGGGACTGTCTCTGATAGGATCATCGGATGGGACTGTCTCTGATAGGATCATCGGATGTGACTGTCTCTGATAGGATCATCGGATGTGACTGTCTCTGATAGGATCATCGGATGGGAAGGTCTTGGTGGGAATGGCAATGCGTGCGATCCCCCAGCTGGTGGCGCTGTCGGCTGAGCTGAAAACAATTCCCAGTGTTCATTTGACGGGGAGAATGAAGAGTCGCTGGAGGTAAGAGGGTGGGGCGAGAGGCAGTGAAAATGGAGAGTGAATGATCGAGAGAATGAATGTCGTGTAACATGAGTATAAGTTACGCGAGGGGGAGAGTGAGGAATCGGTGTCGGATGTAAAGTATAGAATGGTGGACCTGAGTGAAGGAAACAGAGACGTTGGCGATAAGACAGCCAAGGGAATGTGGACTGTCACATCCAAGCTGGGAATTATTTTGGTGAAGACAATCCGTTTGAGGTGTTTTGTACATGGAGGGGCACAGATAGACATCGAGGTAAGACGGGAAATATGTGTGGGTGATATAAAACAAAGAGAGAAATGGAGAAGGAGAGAGAGCTAGCTCTGGGGTCCTCAGTATTAGGGTGAGAGTTAAATATGAATTTTGAGTGAATGAATCACCCACCATTTGCACTCACTCTCTCTCTCTCTGTCTCCCCCACTCTCTCTCTCTCTCTCTCTCTCTCTCTCTCTCTCTGTGTCTCCCACGGGAGCCGTGCTGAACGTTGCCATGGAGACGGTACCCCGGACGGGCTCCCCTCGTGGTCTGGGCGCCATTGCTTCCCCGGGGTTTCCAGGATGATTGGCCGTAGCCTGGAAGGCAGATGGCTGAGCACTGATTGGGTTCACACCCCGGGGAGAAACTGCGCATCCCTCTTCCTTTTTCATCCGTAACCCATCTGAACATGCTGCACCTCATCACGTGTCGTCATCACCAATGCACAATATCGTTTAAACGTGCCATCACATTCACCTCTTTCTGTCAACACCTCCTGAAGCAAACGCCTCTTTTTGGACGATACAAATATTTTCACTTCTATTTCAACTTTCACTAATTCTTCCCCTGTATTTCTCACTTCCTCGAAATCTCTTAAGTCTTCCGGTTTTTTTTCTAAACTTCTTTCTGGTTTCCTCCATAATTGTGCATTTCTCTCATCACTTCAGTGTTATCATCGGTAGGCCCATCGGGCAAAACAATGAAAAAGAGACAAGGCACGGATCTACAAGAGTGGGCGAGCTCAGACAGACACGGCTCCACAAGAGAGACGAGCTCAGACAGACATGTATCCACAAGAGACGAGCTCAGACAGACACGGCTCCACAACAGTGGACGAGCTCAGACAGGCACGGATCCACAAGAAAGACGAGCTCAGACAGACACGGATCCACAACAGTGGGCGAGCTCAGACAGACACGGATCCACAACAGTGGGCGAGCGCAGGCAGACACGGATCCACAACAGTGGGCGAGCTCAGACAGACACGGCTCCACAAGAGAGCCGAGCTCAGACAGACACGGATCCACAACAGTGGACGAGTTCAGACAGGCACGGATCCACAAGAGTGGGCGAGCTCAGACAGACACGGATGCACAACAGTGGGCGAGCTCAGACAGGCACGGATCCACAAGAGTGGGTGAGCTCAGACAGACACGGATGCACAACAGTGGGCGAGCTCAGACAGGCACGGATCCACAAGAGAGACGATCTCAGACAGACACGGATCCACAAGAGTGGACGAGCGCAGACAGACACGGATCCACAACAGTGGACGAGTTCAGACAGGCACGGATCCACAAGAGAGACGAGCTCAGACAGGCACGGATCCACAAGAGAGACGAGCTCAGACAGACACGGATGCACAACAGTGGGCGAGCTCAGGCAGACACGGATCCACAAGAGTGGGCGAGCTCAGACAGACACGGACCCACAAGAGAGACGAGCTCAGACAGACACGGTTCGGGCGATTTGCCCACGATGGGATGTGCGGCCTGTGAAGCTATTCGCCTCGAAAGCCATCGCAGCGGCCCGGGGAGACATGGCGCCATCTGCGCCTTCCCTCCGCCAGCACGTCCCGGGATCCCGGGCAACCCGCCCGTCTTCCAGCCTGCGGCTGCAGTTAGGCCTCGAAGTCTCATGATAAAGTCGTGGCACAACATGGCAATGGGAAATGGAGCTGTGGACTTGGGAAGTGCAAATTAATCTGAAGGATGGAGCTGGAGATGCAAATGAGGATGGAACAATATATGAGGAATAGAAGAGGCAGCTCGCATGACGCAATGATGTCAAGTTGTAGTTTTATCATAAAAAACTGAAGTTATCCAATTGCAAACGATGACGAAATAAACATGAAAATGTCATAAAGCTGAATAATCCAATGCGTAGCTGAAGAATCTGAAGATATCGAACTGTGTGGTAAAGTTAACAAACCAGGCCATAAAATATAATTTATATCGAACTGTAGTTGAAGGACAAAGTGGAAAAATGACGATTGATAGGGACATGAAGAAGAAACTGCTTAAAATAATACCAGATGGAATTGAGAGATAAACCTGTGGAATGATTTTGAGAGGTAAATATATATATATTGTTGCAGGTTCGGGGGTTGGTGCTCCCCTTACCAAGGGGGGGGGGGGGGGGGGTTAATCCCCCTGTCTTTTAAGCTGGCCGTCCCCCGATCCTGGAAATTATAACGCTCCTTTCCGGTCGAGATTGGCCAGGGTGATTGGTCAATGGAGTCCCAAATACCTGCGTGCCAATCCGACCGCAAAGCAGGGAGATAATTCCCGCCCGGACCGCGGACAAGATGGAAATTGCAAGAGAGGTTAGCAATCCGAAGCCCGAGCCATTAACAAAGGAACTAAACCCGATCCTGAGCGGTTGGCCAAATCGTGCCACAGGTACTCAATTGAGAAAAGATGCCAACAATCGAATGAGAGGAAATCAGAGTAAAGGGAAGAACAAATAAGATTTATTAATTATGTACAATAACCCAAGAAAGAGGAAACGAAAGGGGAAGAATGTACAAGAAGAAGAGCAAAAGGACACAGGGCAAGCTTATCTATAGTCTTAATTAACCCCAGGACAAAACAGACAGACTTACACGGGAGGGTAGTGGTAGGAGGAGAAGGGTCCAGGCAGATGGTAGGCGTCGAGGTCCGGCTCCAGGTTCACTCGAGTCCGGCTCCGGGTGTTGACTCGTACCGCGGCAAAGAACGGCCGGCAGCTTCGCGTGGCATTGGCGCACGACCGGACCTTTTAAATATAGCGGGGGACTGGGATGCTGCATACGTAATATGTGCGCCTGCTGTCTCTGTGTGTGTGTCTGTGTGTCTGTCTCTCTTTGTCTTTTTTTTTCTTCTTCTTCTCTTCCTCTTCCTCTTCCTCTTCCTCTTCCTCTTCCTCTTCCTCTCTCTCTCTCTCTCTCTCTCTCTCTCTCTCTCTCTCTCTCTCTCTCTCTCTCTCTCTCTCTCTCTCTCTCTCTCTCTCTCTCTCTCTCTCTCTCTCTCTCTCTCCATACGCGCCTTTCAAACGAGATCATTAATCACCAGGTGCGCTCCGCGCATTCTGTACCAGTCGAGCTCTCCCCGCGCAGTCCTCTCGGCAGTCTTTTCACAATGGCCTCCCCTCGCGCAGTCCTCTCAGCAGTCTTTTCACAATGGCCTCCCCTCACGCAGTCCTTCAGAGGGCTTTTCGTGCGTGCTTATATGGGCAAGCCCAGCGAACCCTCTGGAAGCTCCAGCCACACCCTTACCAGGCCATCCCACCTCAGCCCTGATAGGTTCGCGAGGGCTCACCGGCCCTGCCCTCGATGGCTCGTGGACGAGGCCACACCTCTTTTCGTGGCTCTGCCCCATCTTTCCTCGAGCCGACCGCGTGTTCAATGGCGTTTGGAGCGAGGCAGCGAACGCTGCTGGCAAGCGACGGCACGTAATAGAATTGGGAGGGACAAGCCCCGACTGTAGGGGCGCGCACTGGCGTAGCTTGGAGAGAGAGCGGCTGGAAAAGAGGCGAATGGGGCCTATCTTATTTAATTAATGCAACACAGATTCAACTATTGGGAACAGAGCCTTAAATAAACACAGACTAGGGAAATAACTGAAAGTTCCTATGGTGTCCTACGTGTTGCTTGTGGACTAACTAGGGGTGCGACCTTATTAAATGAAGAGAATTATTTACAAGAATTATTTACAAGTATTTACAAGTGAGGGGTTGTAAAACTGCAACAATATATACAGCAATACCCCGGCCTACGTCATTAATTGGTTCCATAAGCCGTGACGTAACTCGGTTTTTTGACGTAAACCGGGCGTAATGTCTTTAAAATGTCTTAAAATGAAGACAAACACCGTAAAACTAGAGTAAATAACTGGAGGAGGCTGTGGCTTCGCCCTGAATCTTTGCTGCTCCCCGTCGGGAGTCCCTCCGTTGTTTTTATCGGTCGGGTCTTCTCCTCGAGCGGGGTGACCGGCACGGACGTGTCGACCGTGAGCGGGCTTGTGTGCCGAGTGGCTCCGCGGCCTGCTTCACCACGGCGTGCTTTACCCAACGTGTCCGAGCAGTTTCACCGGTGGTCGTGTCGTGTCGTCTGTGACGAACGAACGAGCTCAGGGTTCCGTGAACCCGGCCGCCCCGGGGATCGACGCTCGCCTCCGAGTCGTAGGCGTGCCCCATTTTTCCTCGAGCGGCCGAAGTTGCATGCTTCTTTTTTTTTGGACGATGCGATATACGCAGAAACGACGACGTACAGGCAGGCATTTGCAAATCCATGCACATGTGCACATGCACACGTCGATCGGTTCGTCGATGCCGGATGCCGGCGAGGTGCCCGACGAGGCACCCCGGCTCGAAGCATGACACGGTCGTTCGTTTCACATGGGCCATGGGCCATGGGGCCTGACCTCGTCGCGGACATTGCACACTCTGCACGGTGACGTGACGTCTGCCCCGGACGGTCGTCCGAGCCGGCATCGTCGTCATGTTTCGCCATTGCCACGTTGCGTTGGTTGTTTTACACAGTAAAGGAAACTTTACACAGTAAAGGAATAATCACAAAAATAACAGCGAAAGGCAAAGCAAGCATGCGACCGTAGCACAGGACAAAATGCATATGGCGTCGCCTTTGTTTTGAATGAGAACCAGCAGCTACGCGTACGTATGCGTATGAAATTATAGCGTATGCATATGAAATTTACTCTAGAAGAGTGGCGTAAAGTCGGATTTGACGTAGGTCGAAATGGCATAAAACAGGGTATTGCTGTGTGTGTGTATATATATATATATATACATATATATATTATATATATATATATATATATATATATATATATATATATATATATATATATATATATATATATACAGTGGAACCTTGACTTACGAGTGCCCCAACTTACGAGTTTTTCGAGATACGAGCCGTCGCTCCGGCAGTTTATTGCTTTGAGATGGGAGCCGAGATCCGAGTTACGAGCTTTCGCCACCCGGTCACGTGGTTATCTTGCCGTTCAAGTACGTATCTCTGTCGTATAGCACTGCATTTTTTTTTTCGCATTTTGGTTATTTCGAGTTCACGCCGCCAGGTGGGTTGTTCTGGTCACATGGTTATCTTGCCGTGCACGTACAGTACGTATCTCTGTCGTATAGCGCTGCGTTTTTGTTTTCGCATTTTGGTTATTTCGAGTTTACGCCGCCAGGTAGGTTCTGGTCACGTGGTTATCTTGCCGTTCAAGTACAGTACGTATCTCTGTCGTATAGCGCTGCGTTTTTGTTTTCGCATTTTGGTTATTTCGAGTTTACGCCGCCAGGTAGGTTCTGGTCACGTGGTTATCTTGCCGTTCAAGTACAGTACGTATCTCTGTCGTATAGCGCTGCGTTTTTGTTTTCGCATTTTGGTTATTTCGGAAAATTTCATGTTCATGTCGAACATTTCATGTTCATGTTCATGTTTTCATGTTCATGCCATGCCAGGCCACAACTTGTTCAGAGTGCCGGCGATAGCTCGCCTTCTCTTTGTGGAAAACACGGTGAGATCCTTAACATCCAACAACTAATGGGACGCAAACGGGGCGCCCAGTTTAGCGGTACACACATTGATGAATCACCCTGCCTGTGATTCACCAATGACAGGTTATAGCTGGGTCGGGATTCAAACCCAGGCTGGACAGTTTAGACTTTAGAGTCAAGTGTGCGTACCTCCAGTCCAGGCCATCCTGCCAACTTGTATGCTGCATACAGGTGAAATATAAAGCGCGAGATATTTTTATATATACTGTATATTTTTTTAAAAATTGGTGTGGTTTTTGGCGGGCTGGAACGGATTAATAGCATTTCAATGCATTTCAATGGGGAAATTTGATTTGAGATACGAGCAATTTGAGTTACGAGCTCGGTCACGGAACGAATTAAACTCGTAAGTCAAGGTTCCACTGTATATATATTGTTACGGACACGGCTTAAGATGTTATGATGGGCCGAGCGGAATGGCCGCCGTGTTCGCACAGTTTACCCGATTACCCCCAACTCACCCGATTCCACTCGAACGTTGGCCAAATCGCGCTACGCTAAATCAATGAAGGAAAGGACACAACGACTGGGATAAATGAAACGACGCAAGGGGTACAGTTCTCAAGACCTCCGGAGGAGGATATAATTCGTGGGGGAGAAAAGGGGTAGATTACAAGGCAATGAGGTAAAGTACAGAAGAGATAGGCACTTAGACACAATCTTATCTATCCCAGACAGACCACAGACAAACGGAACAAGACTGACTTACACAGGGATTGATGGCAGGGAAGGACAGGCAGTCGATAGCACAAGGTGCACCTTGGCTCAGGGGCAGAATCAAGCACGGTCCAGTCAGAGATGCGGGGAGGTATTGCAGCGCTCGGAGGTGGCGTCCTTCTCTTTCCAAGCTGAGGGCGCATCTGACGTCACCTCCCTCTTCCTGCGCATGCTCAGCGGGGAGTGACACGCCCTCGGCTCGTTGGAAAGGCTTGGTGCCCTTTCAACACCCCATACCAACCAAGCCGGAGTGAGGACGCACACTGCCCGCGCCGCCGCCGCTGTTGTTGTTGTTGTTGTTGTTGTTGTACCATGAGGAAGAGCTGCGGGGAGGTATTGGGAGGTCCTAAACTTCCTAACGGTGCCATACAATCACATTCTGGTGCAACGAAGAGTCAGAATTAATGGAAACGAGTCCTTAACTGACATAGACTAAGAATAACTAGCAAGATGTCCTATAGTTGTCTACATGAGATGCGGTGGACCTGGATGCGACATTTAATGGGGGAAATAGGGGGAGGTCGGGTCTACAGAGTGTTGTTTACAGGAAATGGGACTAGGGAATGGGGGATTGGGGATAGTTGGGAAGTACTGAGGAAATAGGGGAATATTTACAAGCGGATATGGATGGAGGCCAATCTCATATCCGCAACATTGCACCCTTCTCTACCTCGGGGCGTCTCGACCCGATAAATTTTTACCTACGTTAGTGTGGCACTCAGATGTAGTTCCCTCTACTATTAACTCAACCCTGAGTGCGACAGTTTTACAGATGTTCACAAATGAGTAAATATGTCCCCCTGCGACGTTGCACCCTTCTCCTAACAGAAACACACCCACAGGATAACCGAATCGCGGAAAGCATTCTCAAACTAAACATACAGCCGGTAGGGAGCATTATTTACACAAGACTGATATTTACACTACGATCCAGGACCTGTTCTTTGAGGAACACATGCAGATGTTATGCATAGAGAGAGAGCACGCATGCCAGCATCGATACACCAACCCACGAGTGCCCTGTTGCCCTACGGCCTTTAATAATGTGCAGAGCACCCCATCCAAGCACCAAAAGCACCACCCCATACACACAGTCAGCACCATCCAGTGCACCAATAAAGTGTTCATAGTCACCGGTGGTGTCGCAGCCGGCCGATGTTCTGCCGCTGGTCTTGCCTTCATGGAGTGCACTTGGCCTTCTGGCTTCTTTAAAAATAAAGAAAGGCGCCAACCGCGTCCATTTCTGAATTGTGGCCGTCAGGGGGGCCAACTAAAAGTGGTTCACCTGTATGGCATAGGTGCCATGTTGACCCAGAGGTCCATCAACGGGTGGTGCTTGCCCGCAAAGAACTGCGGTCCATTGTGGTCGGCCACCAAAATTGCGGTCCATATGGTGTATCGATCCAGGCAGCAAGCAGCGGAAGTGCAGGCCCACAACTGCGGAGCCAGCACCTCTCTCTCCTCTCTCTATGCCCCAAAGCCAGATCCTCGGAGGTGGGAGACAAAAGGAAACAAGTGAGTAAGGTGGTAAGGGCGCAAAAGTGCACGCAATATTAGGTAATGCACACTGGGGGCACATGGGAACCAGGTGAGACAGGTACGTTCCTACCGTACGCCCCCCCCCCCCCCCCCCCCCACCAGGTAACCTACATTGCCCCTCCCTTACCCCTTACTGTATCCACAAAACACAACACTACCCATAAACATCTACTTTACAAATCAACAAACGTCCCTACTGTCTTCCCCGTTCCTCCCATAAACCAAATTCGTCTTCTCTCCCTCCTAACCAATCAAATATGCCATTTCCAACTCTCATCAAAATTTGCCATCTCCAACTCAACATCAAAATTTGCCATCACCAATTCATCATCAGTCCCTCCTAAGGAGGGAGAGATGGAATCACCCCAATGTCTCATCCACGTCGTGATGCGTCTCACAAATCCAACAACAATTCTCATTTCCTGCAACACAGAACAAAAGAACACAGGTGTGGAGTCATCATCATCACCTCAGGTAAGTGGCTGCGTATGGTGCGACAGGTTCATCAATCCTAACTATTTCCTAAATGACTTTAACAACTTTACATTACCCGGGGTCTTTCCCTGCCAATCCATTGGCCAACTTACACTATGGGTTCTAAAAACCAATTCCCATTGACCAAACTGTGGTGCTTCTCAATTTGGGGTCTCACTCCCCCGATTCATCTCCCGGTGCCCTCGCACAATTTCTGGGCTGTGACGTGTAGCTCTCCCAGCAGGTCTACCCACCTGCACACCTCCACCACTGTAGTTGCCACCCGAGCTTACCTGCTCCTCACTCTACCCTAACTAACTGGGGAAGGCCCTCTCGCACTCTCACCCCCTCAGTGCCCTCTCTGGCACGGGCTGCCCGATCCACACCCGGGATCCTCAGGCACCCACTGACACTAACGGCTCCCAGAGCCCACCTGCGGCCTCACCTGGCCGACATCCTCACAGTGGTGGAGTGCCCAAACCAACTACACACACTAACAGGCTACACGCCCAGCCATTTCCACAACACTAATGCACCCATCCAAGTACCATTCTTCAACCGCACCACAAATGCCAATATCCAACCACAATTTACCTATACCCTCTACCTAACACTTACACTACCCGCCCCGGGTACTCGTGAAAGGGGTCCACTCTTCCCCCATCCACACCTTCGCACCATGCCCACCACTCCGTACCACTTACTCCAACTCTCTCCACACCACTCATTCCAATACTCCATGTATTCCACACACCTGTACTTGCACACCTGTGCTCTCATCCTTGGTGCCGCCTGCACCCTTCTCTCCCCCAAGCGCATTTGCGCTGATCCACAACACTCACTACTCATACACTGCTCCACCCACCTGTCCAGTTCTCACACAGCATCATCTCCTCTAACTACTCCCCTCTGAAACTTGCGCTTCCCAGTCGTCCCTTTAAACTATTGCGCTCCCTCGTCATTATCATCCACTCTAATCTACCTGCGTCCCCACTACAGGTATCCTTGTCACTAACTAATCTTAACGTTGCCTAATGTCATCTTCTAGGGCCCTACACACAATATCCTAACCCACCCGGGCTAGTTTTCACTGCCATACACCCGCTAATCTAGTGCGCATTTGCCCCCTTATTTCATGGGAAGGGTGGCAGGGATGCCACCCTTACCCACCGGGCCCATCGCTCATCAATCCCCCAGTCCTCTGGCACTAATAAGCCCCCCTTATTCAGAGGTACTGGGTCCCGCCTCGGCATCTAAAGCCGAGGCAATCCACGGGGGCGCCTGCTCGCCGGTGTAAGGCCTTCTAGTTTCCCGGGGTCTGGCGGGGGGGTGTCTGGGGTCGGCTAACCCGCTCCCCCCTTGGCGGAGTTAAGGACCTCAACCGCCGGGGATCATCCCGGCGCGTGGTTCGACAGTGCCGCGCCAGGTGACCCAGACGGTTGCAAGCATAGCACCTCACCTGATAAGGTGCTTGTCTCCGGAATTCCAAATTTCCCCCCCTGAAGGTCCGAATTGGATTACCCGCTCGTGGTCCACCGCGGGCCACCTCCGGGGCCGCCTGCCATGGTCCAGGTCCCGCCAGGCGCTGGTCCACCAGCCTCCGGACCATGCCTGCCAGGTCAGGACTCACGTCGGGGGCGGGCCCCCTAAGGGGTCCGCCCTCCATCGGGGGTCCCACCTGGCGGACCGCCATTGCGTGACGCTCGCTCCCCCAGGCCAGGGGCCTCGCTGCTTCCCAACGGGCCGCAGCGTCAGCCGCCTGGCTCAGAGTCTGCGGGCGCCACATGGCGAGCTGTTGCCGGAGCTCAATATCCGGGAGGGCCTGGATAAAATGGTCCAGCGCCAGGCTTTCCCGGGAATCCGCTGCCATGCTAGCATGTGCGATCCCCAATGCGCGGCGAATGTCGTGGGCAAGTTCCCCGATGGCTTCCTGGGGCTTGCGTTTTCGCAGCGCGAGCTGAGCTTTAACAAGCTCGCTCTGCTGTTCAATGCCGAATCGATTAATTAGGGCGTCGCGGAGGGCTGGCAGGGTGAGAGCACCCGGTGGTAATGCCGTCAGCACCTCCGCCGCCGCGCCGCGCAATGCGGCCACCAGGTGTACTCCACCTTCGTCCTCACCCCAACCGTTGCCCTTACACACACAGTCAAACTGCGCCAGGTACGCGCGTAGATCACTCTTGCCGTCATACGGCGCGAGTGGGACCTTGTTGGACCACCTCGTATGCGAGTCGTTGCCCGCCTGCCGGACCCCGTGCGTCGCCCCTTGCGGGGTCAGCGCGGGGCCGAACCGGCCGGGCCCCCACAGTACATTACCCCCAAGGGGCTCTCGTGCCTCCCCTGTCCCTCTAAAAACTACCCCTGTTGGTGTCGATGCATGGGTCACACTTCCGCAACCCGCTACCCATTCCATACCACCACAACCTTGCTCACTCACACCTCGCACCTCTCCCATCACCGGAACCTCTCGCTCGCACCCTCGTTCCATACCCTCCGGACCAGCCATACACCTCACTCTTGGCCTCTCACGAACATCCGGGTCTATCTCGACCCCCAAGCTTATTAAATCACCTGGCGCATCATACGCACGACCATATTGGTCACCACTTACACCGGGCCCTCTTTCTCTTCGCTTCTCCTCCATCACCTGCGAATCCCTCATCCGGTTAATGAGCACATCATCACGATCCGAACACAGACTTTGGACCAATTCTTTTACTTCCTCCTTTATCTCTTTCTTATCCTCTCTCTGTCGCTTCTTAATTTCGCTCACCCCTTCTTCCACTTCTTCTAATTTCTGCTTCACCTCCTTCATCTCCTCGTGCGCCCCCTTAAGTTCTTCCTCTAACTCCACCTTATTTTTTTCTATGTGCTCCCGCACCTCCCGCTCTTTAACCTCCATCACCTCTACCACCTTGTTCATTTTCCTCGTCAGGTCCTCATGTACCGTCTGACACTCTTTTTTAATTACCCCTACATCCTTTTTCATCTCCTTCTGTGTCGATTTTAAACCCTCTATTACCGCTGTGTTCTTCTTTACCTGGTCCCCCAACTCCTTTTGTCCCACTGTCAGTTGTTCTACTCCCAGCGTCAACTCCTCTATACCACCTTGCAATTTTACAGTCCCCTTTCTCACCTCCTTCTCCATGCGCTCCTTACAGTGCCTCACCTCCTCGCGCACTCCTCCGACCTCCTCACTCACACCTCTTCTGATCTCTTCTCCCATCACTTGCATCTCCTGCCCAGATGCCACCCTCATCTGCTCCATTTCCTCCCTGTGAGCATCCAATTTAGTTTCTACCCCCATTCTGACCCCCTCTATCTGCTGCCCCATTTGTTTAACTTCCCTTTCCGCTTGGTCCCTCATGTCCCTCAATTTGCCTTCCATACTGTTTTCTAACCCCTCTAACCCCATTTTCATCCCTTCCATTTGATTCTCCTGAATGGTCATTCTGTTTTCTACCCCCATTAACCCCTCCTGTATTTCCCCTAATCTATTGTCTAATCCCTCTATTCTACTCCCTAACCCTCCGATCTGGGCCCCCATCCTTTGTTCTAACCGTTGGCTATTGGCCCCCATGTCCTCCCTCAATTTCTCGCTATTGGACCCCATTTCGCCCCCCATTACCCCCATTTTGCCCCCCAATTCGTCCCTCATTGCCCCCATACTGTTTTTCAAACCTCCAATTTGGTCTCCCATTTGTCCCATAAGGGCCCCCATCATTCTGTTTTCCATTTCTTCATTATTCTTGTCCATAAGGGCCTTCATTTGTATTAAAAAAGGTTCAAATCCACCGGTGGCGCTACTACGGTCGCGGGCGCGGTCGCCGTGGCCATGTGCGAGGCGCCATTTTGCGCGCCCGTAACCTCGTGCGCGAGGACGCCATTTTGCGAACCTGCCACCCTCACTGCTTCGCTCTCCTCTTGTCCCTCAATTTGGTCCTGGATCGACCCTGCCTCACTCTCCTCTACCGGAACCCAGCCGTCTTGATCTGCCATAGCGCGACTTTCAAAATTCGGGTTTTTATTTTAAAACAAAACAAATTTCACACTGCTTGTAATTTTGAGCGCGTTAAGCGCGCTTCGGGTCCAATCCCACTTCCCGACACCAATTGTTACGGACACGGCTTAAGATGTTATGATGGGCCGAGCGGAATGGCCGCCGTGTTCGCACAGTTTACCCGATTACCCCCAACTCACCCGATTCCACTCGAACATTGGCCAAATCGCGCTACGCTAAATCAATGAAGGAAAGGACACAACGACTGGGATAAATGAAACGACGCAAGGGGTACAGTTCTCAAGACCTCCGGAGGAGGACATAATTCGTGGGGGAGAAAAGGGGTAGATTACAAGGCAATGAGGTAAAGCACAGAAGAGATAGGCACTTAGACACAATCTTATCCACCCAGACAGACCACAGACAAACGGAACAAGACTGACTTACACAGGGATTGATGGCAGGGAAGGACAGGCAGTCGATAGCACAAGGTGCACCTTGGCTCAGGGGCAGAATCAAGCACGGTCCAGTCCAGAGATGCGGGGAGGTATTGCAGTGCTCGGAGGTGGCGTCCTTCTCTTTCCAAGCTGAGGGCGCATCTGACGTCACCTCCCTCTTCCTGCGCATGCTCAGCGGGGAGTGACACGCCCTCGGCTCGTTGGAAAGGCTTGGTGCCCTTTCAACACCCCCTACCAACCAAGCCGGAGTGAGGACGCACACTCCCCGCGCCGCCGCCGCTGTTGTTGTTGTTGTTGTTGTTGTACCATGAGGAAGAGCTGCGGGGAGGTATTGGGAGGTCCTAAACTTCCTAACGGTGCCACACAATCACATTCTGGTGCAACGAAGAGTCAGAATTAATGGAAACGAGTCCTTAACTGACATAGACTAAGAATAACTAGCAAGATGTCCTATAGTTGTCTACGTGAGATGCGGTGGACCTGGATGCGACATTTAATGGGGGAAATAGGGGGAGGTCGGGTCTACAGAGTGTTGTTTACAGGAAATGGGACTAGGGAATGGGGGATTGGGGATAGTTGGGAAGTACTGAGGAAATAGGGGAATATTTACAAGCGGATATGGATGGAGGCCAATCTCATATCCGCAACTATATATATATATATATATATATATATATATATATATATATATATATATATATATATATTGTTGCGGAGATGAGGACTGTATTTTTTTTGATTGTGTGCTGTATTATTATTATTAGTGGTTATTCTGCGCCCCCCTACCTCCGGAGCTGTGTAAAGGTGAAAGGGCATCCCATAATTAGTCCACAAGCATACACGTCAGCCAAATAATAGAATACCCCTGTTTGATAGTTATCTCTTATTCTGTGTTTTAGGGTAAGGCTGTGTCTCCCATTAATTGAAGTACTCCATTGCACCAGTGAAAGAGAATAGATCCCCTTTCATTCCCATCCCCAAAATCTCCATTTCCTTTTACATCCCCTTCCGTCATTGCCAAGCCTCGATTGCTCAATTACCTCCCCTCCAAAACCGCCATTGAACATGTGCTCGAGTCGGGGAAGAAAGGCGTGCCCGCCCGTCGTCATCAAGGGCGGAGCCAGAGGGTCGCGCGACCAACCAGGGCCGAGGTGAGCACCCCGATGGGCGTGTCCAAAAGGCCGGCGGTTTAATCGCCGGAGGCGCTATAAAAGGCGCGCAAGTGAGTGAGTCGTGAGTTGGTCGTCGAGAGAGTCGTGAGGAGTCAGTCAGTGGAGTCGGTGGTCAGTTGGTTGCGTTGGTTGCGGTGAGGAGTCGGTGGTGGTGGTCAGTTGGTTGCGTTGGTTGCGGTGAGGAGTCGGTGGTAAAGAGTGAGTGGACCAAGAAAGAGTTGAGGGTTTGGACCAGACGAGTCGGACAAGGCCTGGCAAAGCACGCGACGTCCACAGCAGCCATAACAGCAGCTTGGGGGCCTGAACGGCGGTTTGGAGCAGGGCCGTGAAGGAACGGTGGCTGCTAAACGCGCCGGTTGTGCTGCAGGACCCCCTTGGACCTTTCCTCTCCCTCCAGCCATCCAACTCCTGCCTTTCCACCCTTCTTGTGTACGTGAGTTTGTTTTGTTTGTTCTGTCCCTGGGTTAATTAAGTCTGTATAAGCTAGTATTTTCACTGTGTCACCTGCGTCTTATGTGCTTGTAAATAAACGTGACTGCTTTCTTTTTGCTTATGTGTGTAAATAGTCAATAAATTCAGTAGTATTTCCAAACCTTTCTTTGCCTTCGTTTTCCTCTTTGCATTCGTCGTTTTAGTCTTTTCCCTCATTGAGCAGCCGCGGTGCGATCTGGTCAACGTCGGGTGGAATCGGGTTCTAATCGGGGAGTAACTGTTCGGTCGCGGTTGGACCATCCGCTCGGCCCATCATACCATCTAAACCGCGATCTGTAACAATTGGTGTCAGGAGTGGGATTCGGGGCCCGAACCAAATTTTTAAAAACATCAAAAAAAAAAAATTTGGTCAAAATTTGGAGCGGCCGAAATTTGTTTTGTTTTACAAAACCTGAACTTTGAAATCGCGCCATGGCTGGTCAAGGCGACGGGATGCCGGTGGGAGAGATAGAGGGGTTAGGAGTAACCCAGGATCAAATGGAGGGGAGCAATGAGGAGGCGGTTGAGGGAGTATCAGGCGCGCAAAATGGCGTCCTCGCGCACGTGGGTGTAGCAGCACCAAATTTTGCCGCGCCCGCGACAGTAGCAGCGCCGCCGTTGGATTCGGACCTTTTGTTGCTACAAATCGGGGCCTTTATGGACAAAATGAGGGACGAAGCAAGGGCTGATAGTGCGAAAATGGAAAGCAGAATGATGGGGGTAATGAGGGACGAAGCGAGGGGTACCGGTGAGGGGTTAGACAATAA
Source organism: Myxine glutinosa (assembly GCF_964187855.1). NCBI lineage: Eukaryota > Metazoa > Chordata > Myxini > Myxiniformes > Myxinidae > Myxine > Myxine glutinosa. The sequence goes on from NW_027616734.1 coordinate 182,502, forward strand.
ATTTGGGAAGTTAGACAAAAATTTTGAGGGGTTAGACAACGGGATAAAAGAGGTGAAAAATGGGTTAATGGGGTTAGAAAATAGGATGGAGGACAAATTGCGGGAAATAGGGGAACAATCTGCCAGGGAAATCAAACGAATGGGAGAGCAGATAGAGGAGGTAAAAATCGGGGTAGAAACCAAATTGGATGCTCAGAGGGATGAATTGGGACAGATGAGGGTGGCATCTACAAAAGAGATGGAGGAGATACGACGAGGTGTAAGTGAGGAGGTTTCGGGGCTACGCGAGGAGGTAAAGCGAGGTGAGAAGCGTATGGAGAAAGAGGTGAGAAATGGGACGGCAAAGTTACAAGGGGGAATAGAAGATCTGACGGAGGAGGTGGAACAGCTGACAGAGGGACAGATGGAGTTAGTGGAGCAGGTTCAAAAGAACACTGCGGTACTAGGAGGGTTAAAGGCGACACAAAAAGAAATTAAAAACGAATTAATAGCGACACAGAGGCAATGTCAGATGGTACGTGAGGAACTGACAATGAGGGTGGACGAGGTGACAGAGATAATGGAGACAAAGGACCGGCAGGTGAGGATGCACATAGAGACGGTCACGGTAGCCTTAGAGGACGAACTTGAGGAGACGCACCGAGAAATAAAAGAGGTTAAACAAAAATTAGAGGAAGTGGAAGAAGAGGTGAGTGAAATTAAGAAGAGACGGACAGAAACTAAGAGAGAAATCCAGGAGGAGGTAATGGAATTGGTACAAGGTCGGTGCTCAACTCATAATGTGCTGCTCACTAACCAAATAAAGAGTTTGCAGGTGGCAAAGGAGGTGCGGAGACGAGGTGCCAAGGTGAGTGGCGATATAATCGGAAATGTACATGATGTGAGGAAAGCTTCAGTCGGCTTGGGGATTGGTTTGGATCCAGGTGTTCGTGAGAGGCCGTTGGTGAAGTGTGCGACAGGTCTGGTGTGCGAAAAAAAGAGGTGTGCGAGAATGTCCGACCATGGGGTGTGTGAGGAAAAAGTGCACGCCGAGGAGTGAGTGTGCCGTCAAGAGTGAGTTGGTCGAAGCGCGTGTGCGAGGGGGTACATGGAAGCGCGGTGTGGTGAGTGTTACGGAGGAAGTAACGGAAAAGTGTGCGCAAGAGTGTGCGCGAGAAAGGTGTGTAACGGACGGGTGCATGAGGAAAGAGTGTGCTGTCGAGAGTAAGGGTGAGTGCGCGACTGAGAGTGGAGGTGAGAGTAGTGAGAGTGACACGGAGCGTGAGTTGGTTATGACAGGTGAGCGAGGATGCACACCTGGAATGGTAGAGCGTGTGTGGGAATGCACACTTGAGTTGGTCGTGAGGCACGTGGTTGGGTGTACGAGTGAAAGCACACCTGTGATGGTCACAGAGGAGGTGACCGAGGAAGGGGCGCGAAGAGGTGTGTTGGTGAGGTGTGCGAGCGACGAATGTGTGCCAAGGTGTTCGGTGGTCAGGTGTGTGACCAAGTCTGTGAGCGGAATGAGTGTACCGAGGTGTGTAAGGAAAGGAACGAGGAGCATGGGAACAGCTGGAGGTATGAGCAAGAAAGGGGTAGCGTATGCATGTAAGCATCCAGGTGAGGCATCGACGGTAACCGGGTTAGCGGTTAGAGCGACTTATAGCCGAATCGGGCCCTCGGTGCGTGCCGGGCTTCGCGTGCCGCGAGAACCAGCGGGGATCCGAGCCGCGGCGGGTTCGAAAGGACCGCCGTACGCGATCCACGCTGGGCCTCGCTTGGAACGGCCGCGTCCGTGCTCCACTAGGCGGAGCGGGCAGCTCGACAGGAAGGGTCGTCATGGCGACCACTTTTTGTTGAGACGTGCCGGCAGGTCGAGATCGGGACATTGGATGGCTCCATGCCGAGGTGGTGCGTGGGATCTCGGCCCGGGTAAGCCCCCGTCCCTGCCCCGAATGCGGGACGTATCCAGCCGCTGGCACCAAAGAACCCGCGTTCATTGCTCGGCTGTACGAAGCCGAGCTTTGGAAGGGAATTGGCGCACCGAGAGGATGTAATAAGTAGACGGGTGATGAGGATAGTGTTTCGGCCCCGAAATTAGAAAAAAAAAGCAAAATTTGATGATTGGTACGGTGATTAGCAGTGAATGACAAATTTGTGATTTGTTGGATTTGGACGAGCGAAATTGATAGTAGGACCTCCCCGATGTGGTGGGATGGCAAATCCACCATCCCTCACAGACGGTGGGGCAAATGCGCTATAGTTATGGGGGTGTATGGCAGTGAAAACTAGCCCGGGTGGGTTAGGATATGTGTGTAGGGATCTAGAAGAGATTGACATGAGGTAACGTTAAGGTTTAGTTCGTGACTGATACCTGTAGTGGGGACGCAGGTAGATTAGTGTGGATTATAATGACGAAGGAGCGCAATAGTTTAAAGGGACGACTGGGAAGCGCAAGTTTCAGAGGGGAGTAGTTAGATGAGATGATGCCGTGTGTTTGAGAATTGAACAGGTGTGATTGCACAGGTGTGCAACTGAACAGGTGTGGGGAGCAGTGTATGAGTGAGTGAAGGTGATTGTGTTGTGTTGACCAAATGGTCCAGGAAGAGGAGGAGGGTGCAGGTGGCACCAGGTGATTGCACAGGTGTGCAACAACAGGTGTATGTGGCTGTGTGGAATAAATGGTAGTGTGGAATAAATGGAGTATTGGAATGGATGGTCGTGGAGTGAGTATGGTGGAAATGGTGGAGTGGAGTGGATGGTGCGAAGGTGTGAATGGGGGAAGAGTGGACCCCCATCACGGATACCCGGGGCGGGTAGAGTAAGTGTTAGGTAGAGGGTATAGGTAAATTGTGGTTGGATATTGGCATCTGTGGTGCGAGTGGAAGAATGATGTTTGGATGGGTGCATTAGTGTTGTGGAAATGGCTGGGCGTGTAGCCTGTTAGTGTGTGTAGTTGGTTTGGGCGCTCCACCACTGTGAGGATGTCGGCCAGGTGAGGCCGCAGGTGGGCTCTGGGAGCCGGTAGAGTTGTGGATGGGGCCCGAGGATCCGGAGGACGGACCCGGGTAGCCCAGTGCCAGAGAGGGCACCGAGTGGGGAGAGCGCCAGAGGGCCTTCCCCAGGTAGATAGGTTAGGGTAAGGAGCAGGTAAGCTCGGAGGCATCTGCAGTGGTGGAGGTGTGCAGGTGGGTAGACCTGCTGGGAGAGCTACACGTCGCAGCCCAGAAATTGTGCGAGGGCACCGGGAGATGAATCGGGGGAGTGAGACCCCAAATTGAGAAGCACCACAGTTTGGTCAATGGGAATTGGTTTTTAGAACCCATAGTGTAAGTTGGCCAATGGATTGGCGGGGGAAGACCCCGGGTCGTGTAAAGTGTGTTAAAATCATTTAGAGGATAGTTAGGATGAAGGATCTCCTCGCACCATCTGCATCCACTCACCTGAGGTGACAGGTACTCCACACCATGCCATGTTTAATTATTTTTGATGCAAATGTTTGGATTGTGAGACGCATCATGACGTGGGTGTGACATTGTGCTTTGATGTTCCATCTCTTCCTCCTTATGAGGATTGATGACGAATTGGATGATGGCAAATTTTGGATAGAGGGATTGTGGTGACGAACTTGGTATAGGAGAAATATGGGGAGACGAGACATTAGCGACGAATTTGTAAATGGGTAGATTTTGTAAATATGGGGTAAGGGCGAGGGTAGTGTAGGTGACAGGGGGGTGACGTACGGTAGGGACGAGCTTTCTCACTTCGCCCTCCGTACGCATTTCGCCTTGCATTGCCTTATTGATGTGTACCCTTGTGACCTTACCCCTCGCTCAATTGTCTTTCTTTTGTCTCCCACATGACCTGTGCGCCATTGGGTGCCGAGGGGAGCGTGCGTGAGTCCCCCATTGTGCGCCCGGAATTCCCAGAACCAGCTGTCTGCATCGATGCACCACATTATGGACCACAGGTCTGTGGCCGAGCACCACTTATGGACCCCATGGGTTGGGGCATGGCCCCTCTGCTGGAACCGGCCATGAGGGCCCGAAATCTTGCTGGCGGACCTTGGCCACAGGGCACCGATGCCCCACAGGTGAACCACACTAGTCGGCCCTGTGGGCCATAAATAAAGTAAATAAAAATGGACACATTGGGTGCAAGTTTTAATACAAATAGGCCGCCAGTAAGCAAAGCAAAAGAATGACAACATCTGGAAGACCAAATATAATAACCAGCAGAGGGAGCCAAAGAGCAAGAGATCACCTGCAGGGTTAGGGGTTGTTGATTTATTTTTTTATTGTTGAACATTGATGAACAATGGTGACTGCACCGATTGGTGCGTTTTTGGGTGCTTTCATGGTGCATCGATGCAGAGCAGACTGTCTCCCCCCCAGAAAGAACAATCACAGGTCCTGGGTTAGTTTTGTAAATAAAAATAGCGTCATTGTAAATAATGCTCCCTACCGTCAGTGTATAGTTTGAAGACCATTCCGCAATTCGGTTAACTGTGGGCGTAAGTCTGTTAGGTCAGGGTGCAATGGAGCAGCGGGACACATTTATTTATGTTTTAAAACTGTCGCACTCAGGGTCAGGTTAAAAGTAGAGGGAACTACACCTACGTGTCACACTAAATAAAAGTTGTAGGCCCGGGACGTGCCTAAGAGGAGGAGGGTGCAGTGTTGCGGAGATGAGGACTGTATTTTTTTTGATTGTGTGCTGTATTATTATTATTAGTGGTTATTCTGCGCCCCCCTACCTCCGGAGCTGTGTAAAGGTGAAAGGGCATCCCATAATTAGTCCACAAGCATACACGTCAGCCAAATAATAGAATACCCCTGTTTGATAGTTATCTCTTATTCTGTGTTTTAGGGTAAGGCTGTGTCTCCCATTAATTGAAGTACTCCATTGCACCAGTGAAAGAGAATAGATCCCCTTTCATTCCCATCCCCAAAATCTCCATTTCCTTTTACATCCCCTTCCGTCATTGCCAAGCCTCGATTGCCCAATTACCTCCCCTCCAAAACCGCCATTGAACATGTGCTCGAGTCGGGGAAGAAAGGCGTGCCCGCCAGTCGTCATCAAGGGCGGAGCCAGAGGGTCGCGCGACCAACCAGGGCCGAGGTGAGCACCCCGATGGGCGTGTCCAAAAGGCCGGCGGTTTAATCGCCGGAGGCGCTATAAAAGGCGCGCAAGTGAGTGAGTCGTGAGTTGGTCGTCGAGAGAGTCGTGAGGAGTCAGTCAGTGGAGTCGGTGGTCAGTTGGTTGCGTTGGTTGCGGTGAGGAGTCGGTGGTGGTGGTCAGTTGGTTGCGTTGGTTGCGGTGAGGAGTCGGTGGTAAAGAGTGAGTGGACCAAGAAAGAGTTGAGGGTTTGGACCAGACGAGTCGGACAAGGCCTGGCAAAGCACGCGACGTCCACAGCAGCCACAACAGCAGCTTGGGGGCCTGAACGGCGGTTTGGAGCAGGGCCATGAAGGAACGGCGGCTGCTAAACGCGCCGGTTGTGCTGCAGGACCCCCTTGGACCTTTCCTCTCCCTCCAGCCATCCACCTCCTGCCTTTCCACCCTTCTTGTGTACGTGAGTTTGTTTTGTTTGTTCTGTCCCTGGGTTAATCAAGTCTGTATAAGCTAGTATTTTCACTGTGTCACCTGCGTCTTATGTGCTTGTAAATAAACGTGACTGCTTTCTTTTTGTTTATGTGTGTAAATAGTCAATAAATTCAGTAGTATTTCCAAACCTTTCTTTGCCTTCGTTTTCCTCTTTGCATTCGTCGTTTTAGTCTTTTCCCTCATTGAGCAGCCGCGGTGCGATCTGGTCAACGTCGGGTGGAATCGGGTTCTAATCGGGGAGTAACTGTTCGGTCGCGGTTGGACCATCCGCTCGGCCCATCATACCATCTAAACCGCAATCAGTAACAATATATATATATATATATATATATATATGTATATATACAGTGAACCCTCGTTTATCGCGGGGGTTACGTTCCAGAACCCCCCGCGATAAACGAAAATCCGCGAAGTAGCGACCATATTTATTTATTTTATTTTTTTATATTTTAAAGCATTATGAACTCCCCACACTCTTATTAACCTTTCCCATACTCTTATAAACACTTCCTATACTCTTAAACACTTTTTACACTCTTAAACATACGTAATTTTAACAACATATAAAATTCTAATGGGTACTCACCATTGAAGATACTGTAGCTACCCATGGGTTCCCCAAGCAAGACCAGCATCAGAATCTCCTTGCTCCAGCCGGTGACGTCACCGGCGGGGATTCCCGGCGCGAGAGTGGCTGGTCACGTGACCGCTAAAGCGTGCCGCGCTTTGCGGGTATAATCAGCTACACCTGTTGATCACGTGACCACCGATTCACCGAAGCACGCCACGCTTGAGAGGCGTGGCTTTCGGTTTCTGGTTGTGCTTTATAATGCAGCCCGATAAATGGGCTTTTCAGTGTTCCCGAGTTGGTTTTGAGAATAAATATCTTCTCGGACGAGTTTGTGTCTTGCCCGTCATTTCGTCCGTATCAAGCAAGAGCCCCGGCTCTTCAATACTACAACTTGCGTGATGAAGATGATGATGAATTAGCTGTGCAGTACTGATGACGATGAAGGTGATGACGATGATGAATGTACTGGCGTTTTCCATACGCACGACTCTTTGTCTACCCTTCTACTGTACACTATGTACAGTATTTTATTTCTTGTAATATGTTTTAAATACTGTATTTTTCTTATTTCTTTACGTTTTTTAATTTTTTAGGCTAGAAAATGCTTATTTTACCACAAAAATATTTAAAATAATAGTATATAAAAATACATTTATACCGCAAAATCCCGCGATATAGCGAAAAATCCGCGATATAATTTTACATATACTAGCGAGAAAAAACCGCGATGTACCGAATCCGCGAAAAGTGAACCGCGATATAGCGAGGGATGACTGTATATATATATATATATATATATATATATATATTGTTGCGGTTTTGGGTTTGTACAGCGAGTCTAATAAAGGTTAAAATTTGCCCCTCATAGTTAGTCATACAAGCAACATGCAGCCTCGCGATAATATAGTTATGTCTTAGTATTTGTGAGCTTAGTTCCTTTCCATTTGTTAGTTCTGCGTTGAGTAGAGCCAAGAGAATAGGCCCTACTGTCACCGACTATCCAGCGTCCGTAGCCTCATGCCCTTTTGCGGTAATGTTGGTTAATTTTGGGCGAGTTAACATGAGGCAGGCTAGGAGGACCGGGGCGGAGCCGAGGGCGGAGCGGCAGAAGCGCTGACGGTAAGCACGAGCCGCCAATCAGAGCTCAGAGGTGGTGGCGGCGGCGTGGCATCACAGGGCGTGGTGAGAGTGTTCGAGAGGGATCCAGGAGGTTCGGGGGGCGTAGCTATAAAACCCGCTATGCAAAGCCCTCGAAAGGACTGCTGCCTGAAAGGACTAGCGGCAGTTGATGAACTGAAGGACTCTCGCAGATGGACTTGCACTCGATAGGACTCGCGTGGAAAGGATTAATGAAAGGACTCGCAAGTGGAGAGTGTCAAAGAACTCACGCGCACTAACCAGCTCAGAGGATCGAGGAAGAGGAGTTGGCAGCCACAGAACTGTGAAAGACACGCGGGCGCAGCCAGACGCGCATGAACCGATATACAGCGCATTAAGTCACGCGAGTGAGAATGGCTGAGTAATCGCCAGCCACGCTGAGAGTCCCGCCCTTTACCGTTCCACCTCGTCATTTGCCTTGTTTGGGAGATGCGCTACGGGTTCCCGCCATCGCCTGCTACCATATTCGCGGGACGTGCTGGGGTCGTGGAGAGCCGGACGTGGACCGTCTCTGGACGACCACGTCGACGCGTTGGGGAACATCTACCCATCTGCAATTCCCTGTGTGAGTGTGAGACGGGCCCGTTGTCTGGGATTTAGATAAGATGATTGTCGAAGGCTGCTGTGTCTCTGCGTCCCTGATCATTGTACATACGTGTGGGAATAATTAAACCTGTGTTCTTTCTTTCTTTCATTCGATCGCTTCTGTGGTTTCTTCATTGACTAAGCGTGGTACAAATAGGACCGCTCAAATCGGGTTCCACAAATTAAGACGGCGCGAACCACGTGGTACTCAATCCACTCGGCGTACTCAAACCACACGTGGTTCGTGGGAGGCTTGTTTCCTCGCTTCCAGGGCAGCGTGGGGAATTAGGTACGAGCGAGAAGTGGTCCTGAGACCCTACTCTGCGTTTGTCCGGAAGGGACGTTGCAAGTCTCGGTTCCGCCAGGCCCAGCAAGAACAAGGGGATTAATCCCCCCTTTGTAAGGGGAAGTATGGCGGCGTAGAACCATAACAATATATAAATATATATATATATATATATATATATATATATATATATATATATATATATATATAAATATATATATATATATATATATATATATATATATATTGTAACGAATTTGAGAAAGTGTAAAGAATGTGAGAATTATGGTTTTGTTGTGTATAACTGTCACCCTCCGTAATGTAAAGAAAGGTCGAAGCTCGTCCTCTTAGTTAATTCCATAAACCTACACACAGGGCACCATATATCCTTTTAAATAGTTAGTCCCTTATTCTATGTAGGTTAAGGATGTGTGTTCCCAATAGTTTGACTCTTCATTGCACCGAATTAAATAAGAGTAGGCCCCTCCGACGCCCCATGGCAGCTTCCAAGTGCCAGGTTTGCCAGGTTTGCCGCAATTGACTCTTTAGCCACTTTGCTGCATTTCATCCCCTGTCCACTGTTTGCTGCATTTGACTCCATTACGCACGAGGTAACCAACGGAGAAGAAAGGCGTGTCTCCACCTCATCATTGGGGGGAGGAGTTAGCCAAGCGCGAGGAACAAGGCGTGGCTTTGCCAACGCGTCATCAAGAGGGGCGGGATCGGTAGCCCTCGCGACCAATCAAGGCCGAGGCGAGCTGACCGAGGGGCGTTGACAACGCACGCGGGTAAGAAACCCAAAAGCACGTTATAAAAGGACACGCGCGGGTTTCTATAGGGCTTTTGGAGAAGATTGAGGTCCTGGAGAAGTCACAGAGTCCTGAGAAAAGATTGAGAGGTCCGGAGAAGATTGAGAGAGAGGTGCAGCAGATGCGCGATCCAGCTAAAGCAGCCAAGGGAGAACGAAACGTGAGGGGGTGCTGATACTGCAGCAATACGCCGAGACCCTCTAGGCCCTATTGCCGGTTGTGGAGATGCGGAGCTGCCAGCTGCTGTTCGCTTCGAGCACGGAACGTGGACCTCGACGGTGTGGAATTGCCCGGACCTTCCTGCCCTGCCATCGGCTTGGACCTTCTCCTCCCTCCAGTGATTCCTGCCATCATTTCCCCGTGTAAGTGTGATTGTTCGTCCGTCTTTCATGTTGTCTTGGGGTATTAATTAAGACTGCCATATATAAGCTAATCATTGCACTATGTCTCCTGCTCCTTCCATTGCCTTATAAATCATCTTTCTTTTCCTTTCTGCTTAGTGTGTATAAATAGTAATAAATCTTGTTATTCCCAACTTTGTCTTTACTTCTTCATGCTCTTTCGGTCGCTTTAGATGTTTCCATATTGAGTGCACGTGGCGCGATTTGGCCAACGTTTGAGAATCGGGTTAGTCTTTGGTAATGGCTCGAACGTCGGGTTGCTAACACCGCTCGGCAAAATAACATCTAAAACCGGGGTTTGAGCGGTACTTGTCTCCCTAGTCTGCGGAGGGACGGATAAAGGTATTCGGGATAAACCCTGGACCCATAACCCTGATCCGTTCCATCCCGCGGGAGAGCGTTACAAGTGCCAGGAACGGGGAGTCGGCCAGCTTAACAGGACAAGGGGCTAATCACCCCTTGCTAACGGGAGAGCCATCCTCCGTATCCGTAACAACATATATATAAATACAGACTTGGCATTTAATATGGATTATTTTTTTTGTGGGGGTGAACTTACTTTTCAAGATGTCTTAGAACCAAAAGTTCATTGGAATTATGTTGAAATGATTCTAGATTTTGTTAATGTGACCTTTAAAAGAAACAAAAACCACATTTTTACATTTCGAAACAAATAAATTGATCATTGAAAGTGATGTAAACTGATATCGAACTCAATTCATGGACAGTACTGTGTTAAGCTTCTGTACGTTTTCCAGAATTATCTCTTTATTTTGCACATTAGCCAAAAAAATTTTTTAACAAAAACAAAAGTTAAATTACGACTGGGATTACGGACAGTAAAATTACAGTTCAGTACTTCGTGTAACCCCCAGGAGCATTCAGGAGAGCACGTACACGTTGAGGCATGCTGTTCACGAGATTTGCCAAGGTTTGGACAGGAAGCGCTTGCCATGCAGTGACAATAGTCTGCTGAAATTCACGCACAGAGGTCGGCTGCTGGTCCAAGTGGTCGATTTGACGCGTTAATTCTGCCCTCAAGTTCTCTATCGGATTCATATCCGGGGACATGGCAGGCCACTCCATATGCTCTACACCACGTTCAGCAAGAAAGTGTTGGATCATGCGAGAACGATGAGGCCGTGCATTGTCATCTTGGAAGACAAAGTTTCCTCGAAAGGCTGCACGAGCAAATGGAAGCAATGTTTCTTCCAGAATGGCCCTGTACTTGAACTGGTTCAGGTTTCCATTCAGAACAACCAGGTCAGTTTTGCCCCCTGCATGAAAAGCAGCCCAAACGGTCACCCCACCACCTCCAGCTTGGACTCTTGGCACTATGCAATCTTTGTTGTAGGCTTCATGCACTTGTCTGCGCACTCGGACGTGGCCATCTTGACGATAGACCAGAAATCTAGACTCGTCACTGAAGATCACGTGATTCCAGTGTCCTGGCTGCCATTGACGGTGCTCTCTGGCCCACTGCAATCGGCACTGGTGGTGTTGTCTGGTCAGGCGTGGCTTTCTCAGGGAACGCCTGGCACGATAGCCTGCTTGAACCAGTCGTTGGTTGACTCACCTTCTGGATACAGCCACATTTGTCAGTTGCTGCCACTCAGCCCTAAGCCGATTAGCTGACTTGGTACGGCCATTGCGGACTAACCGGTGCAGCTGGCGATCATCCCTCCTTGTGGTTCTGCGGGGACGTCCTGGCCTCGGTATTGGAGTAGGGACACCCCTCTGAGCATTTCGTTTCAGGATCTTTGACACCTGACCTTGAGTGATGCCATACTGCCGAGCAATAGCACACTGTTTCATGCCGTAATTTCGTAAAGCCACCACTCCATGACAAACAGCATTGTCGAGTTGACGGACCATCTCCAGAGGAAGCGGCAATAACTTTTGTAGACGTGCAGCAGTTGTTTTCCACTAATACAGAACGCAACAACCCTTGTAGTTGTATACCCGACTGTGAAGCCAATCATCAAATGCACCTGTCCGTACATTTTGCCACGCCACCTGTAATATAATCCTGTTGTTGACTTCTTGCTGCAACAGACAATCAGTGACATGGTTCTTTTAACAAATAAATCACCAAAGTGTAAAAGAAACTCACCAGATTGATGTACTGAGTTAAGAAAGTAAACCCAAGTCAAGAAGAAAAAACATATTCCATATTAAATGCCAAGTCTGTATATATACCTACGAGCATGACTTGGCGTGCTTTATGCGCCTCAGCACACGTCGTTTCAGAGGGATAGGCATCTTTGTCCATTTCAGTGTCTTTTGGGTCTTCAGGGTCTTTTTGGTATTCATGGTGTTTTGGGTCTTCAGGACCATTTGGGTCTTCACGGTCTTTTGGATCCTCTAGTCTGAGGCCTTTAAGGGCATTTTGGGTCTTTGGGGTGATGTGGGTCTTCAGGGTCTTTGGAGTCTTTTGGGTCTTCGATGTGTTCAGGGGCTTTTGGGTCTAAAGGGTATTTTGGTTCCCCTGGGTCTTTAAGGGTCTTTGGGGTATTTTGGTTATTTAAGGGTCTTTTGGGTCTTTTGGGTGTTTTAGGTCTTCCGGGTCTTTTTGGTCTTCGTGGTGTTTTTGGATCTTCGGGGTCTTTTGGGTCTTCAGCATGTTTTGGGTATTCTGGGTCTTTTGGTGTCTTGTGTCTTCGGGGTATTTGGGTCTTTTGAATGTGTTTTTGGTCTTCAGGGTATTTGAGTCTTTTGTGTCTTAGGTCTTTGCGGTCTTTTGGGGACATTTGGGTCTGCAGGGTATTTTGAATCCTCTGGGCCTTTGGGGTGTTTTGGGTTTTTTTTTTTTGTTTGTTTGTTTTTTTTGTTTTTTTTGTATACAAGATCGAGGCTCGTGAAAGAGCGAACATTAATCACACAGAAAGACAAACCGACACATAAAACATATAACATCGGGAGCGGTAGACAAGATGGGGAGAGAGGGGGAAGGACACAAACACAACATTTGAGAGCAGGGACCGAGAGACATGGAGACATCGAGAGATCTGAGAGAGGGCGAGGGCTTTGGGGGGGGGCCATGGGAAGGGGGCGGTGGGAAAGGTATTAAACATATGGACACTGCCAGGACTTCCAGGAAAGAAGTTGGAATTTCAAACAAGGTGGATCTGGGGTGAATTAGCGGGGGTAGAAAAGATCAAGGTTTTGGATGGGGGAAGATAAGAGATGGTGGTGAACAGCTGTTTTAAAGACCTGGAGGGAGGAGTGGGATTGAAGGGAGTGAGGGAGTTTGTTCCAGAGGCGGGAGAAAAGAGGAATGAAAGAGTGAAGGTGAGCAGAGAGCCGAGATTTCGGCAGTTTAACCATCAGAGGGTTGCTGGCAGATCTTGTGCGACCTGTAGGAATATTTGGGGGACAGAGCACAGAGAGAGCTGGGGGTGCAAGGCCGGAGAGGAGTCGGTAGAAGACAGAAAGACCACCTACCTGCCTGCGGTGAGTGAGTGAAAGGCCCTCAGAGATAGCTTCATCGTGGGAGATTCCAATAATTCTGAAAGCTTTGGTTTCAACAGCGTGAAGCCGAGCTCGGTGTGAGGCAGGAGCACCGGCCCATAGGGGAGAACAGTATTCCATTGAGCTGCGGATGAAAGCCTTGTATGTGGTGAGGAGCTCAGGTGTGCCGAGGAAGGACTTCGCACGACGGAGGATGCCCAGTCGGCGACTGGCTTTGGAGGCCAGCTTGGAAATGTGGTTTTCCCAAGAAAGATCATGGCAGATAGTGAGACCCAAAATCTTGAGCGACAGAACTTCTTGGAGAGGATTGTTGAGAAAGTAGATGGGAGGGTTGTCCAGTCGATCTTTTCGGAGAGACATAGTAAGAGTGTGAGATTTGTCAGGATTGAAAGACATGTTCCACTTGTTTGACCAGTCTGTGATTTTGTCCAGGTCTTCAGAGAGTGAGGAGGCAGCAGACTGCCGATCTGAGGGAAGAGGAATGGAGCGGCAGAGAGTGGAGTCATCAGCAAAGAGATAGAGAGGATTTTCGAGAGAGTCAGAGAGATCATTGATGAAGACCAGAAAAAGCAGGGTCTTTTGCAGTAAAGCAGTAAAGTCTTCAGGGTCTTTTGGGTCTTCTGAGTCTTTAAGAATATTTTGGGTCTTTGGGGTGTTTTAGGTCTTTTGGATCTTCAGGATGTTTTAGGTCATTGGGGTCTTTTCGATATTCAGGGTCTTTTAGGGTATTTGTGGTCTTCAGGGTGTTTTGGGTCTTTGGGGTGTTTTGGGTTCAGGGTCTTTTGGGTCTTCGGGGCCATTTGGGTCTTCAGGGTATTTTGGGGTCTTCAGGGTCTTTAAGGGTCTTTGTGAATTTCAGGATGTTTTGGGTTTTCGGGGTGCTTTGGGTCTCCAGGATCTTTGGGGTCTTCATGGCCATTTGGGTCTTCAGGGTCTTTTGGATCATCAGGTCCTTGAAGGATATTTTGGGTCTTTTGGTTCTTTTCGGTCTTCAGGGACTTTTGAGTCTTCGAGGTGTTTTAAGTCTTCAGGGTCTTTCAGGGTATTTTGGGTATTTAGGGGACTTGGTGGTCTAAAGGGTCTTGGGGGATTTAAAGGGTCATCAAACGTCTGACTGGTCTCAGCAGTCTAAACGTAATTAAGAGCCTATAGTTATAATGGCATTTCCGTGGGAACAATAGGAAGTAAAAATATTATAAACCACAAACACGTATGCCTAGCTTTATAAACAGTCGCTAATGCTCTTTAAAACACTAAATGAAGACATTTAGAGGAATCCCGACATCCGTGAAGTAAGGTTTACTTACAGAACTGAGCGAAGATCTACTGTCCTCTATATAACCCACAAATGCTGGGTTAATAACATGGACCTTTCTGCCGCAACCGTGGCATTTTTCATGGCGAACTTTTGAAACTCGCTCCTGCTGTTTCATACAAAACTGAAAGGGAGAAGCTCAAGTTGTGCTCCTTTACCAAGCAGCTAGCTAGCGCTTGCCAAGTCAGCCGTTCCTTAACGGTTTTGAATGGCGTGCTTGCTCAAATGCTTAAACCACTTGGCGATCTCTTCACAATAAACTTGGTAAATGAACACACACCCAATGTTCTTGAGACCTGCCCATAGATCAGCTGTAATCTATATACCCCAAAGAGGAATGACCCGGAGTCTGCGGGTGCACTAGTCATAATAAAATACACCATTTGTGTCTGTCCGTCTGTCTGATGAATTTTTGACGCCACTACATTCCGTCCTTACTTATCCAATGTCAACCAAACTTGACAGGATGACCAAGGGTTACATAATGAAGGTTGTAGCACATTCATTTACCCCCATCCCCAAGGGGGTTTTCTCCCCCGAGTGGGTATTCCCCGCCATTGCTGTCAATGGGTTGCGTGTTGAGGTATATAGCCATATTAAGTTAGCTTCATAGTGGCGTTTGACCTAAGAAGATTTATCGTGCCATTTTTCCAAAGACGCTTTGAATAACAAAATTAAAGATAATTGCATATTATTAATGTTATGACAAAACAATATTAATACTAACAAGTCAGGAGACGACGTTGGTTCATGAGCGAGCGGTATTCAATGATAACGGTCAAATCCCACATTGAAAATATATAAATAGGAATGTATTATCTGTTATGAGACTAGTTAGCTACACAATACCGAAAATTCGGTTCGATTTCGACAACTTTGAAAATTTGATCTTTGTGACCTTGAAATGTCAAAACGAAGGTTACTGGCCTTGAAATGAGATAGAAAATAATGTATAATCAGTTATGAGGTTAGTTAGCTACACAATACCAAAAATTTGGTTCGATTCCGACAACTTTGAAAATTTGACCTTTGTGACCTTCAAAGGTCAAAGATTCTGAAATTTGTTGGAAAACTTGTATTTCATGATGTATGTGATAATATAAAAACATGTATGACATTTCACCCTATCGGGAAGCGAACAATGTAATAAAACCATCAAAAATGGACTTTTCTAAATTTCGTGACCTTGTGACCTTGACCTTGGGGCGAAAATGAAAAATCGAGCTCCGTGGGGCTAAACACATGACATTGGCCTAACCATTTACCGAAACCCCTGTCAGATTCCACCAAACCCCTCAGAGAAGATGTAGCTTGAAATCGATTACCCCCTAAAAAGACATCTTTTTCAGGCGTGGCCCCGCCCACAATGGGCGCAATACGCCCACTCTAGGCAGGACACAACTAGATCATGATATCAACCTCCCACCCAAGTTTCATCAAGATCGCATGATATCATCGGGGAGTTATGCTGCGGACAGACAGACACACAGACACACACCCATGATGAATATGGTGGTCACTCTGTTTGTTAACTCGTGAACCAATAATGTCCCACTTCACCCAAGGCGTTTTCCCTGCAGTGATAACGTGTATAAATAGCTTATCGTTATAATGGCGTTTCCGTGTGAGCAACAGCTTCTTCAGGAAGAAAAAATATTATAAACCACAAACACATATGATTTGCTTTTTAAACAGTCGCTAATGCTGTTTATAACACTAAATGAAGAAATTTGGAGGAATCCCGACATCCATGAAGTAAGGCTTACTTACAGAACTGAGCGAAGATCGATGGTACTGTCCTGTGGACGACTCTATTAAGACAGAGCGTCCACGAATAGCAATCGAGCGTACTTTGAGGCGTTTCCAATTGATGGCGGACGATACGCGAGCAGGGCGGTTTGGGGGAGAATCTCAACTTACCTGACGGTCCGTGACGATGTCTTCACCCTTTGAAAAGTAACTCACAAACTAAACCGGAATTTATGATACAAAAAGAAACAATTTATTATTCGGAACCCGAGAACAATGGACACGACGATAAATAACTAAAACCTAGGTTGGGATCCCACTCACAGACGTCAAAGACAAGACAATGGAAGGATGAATAAAATAAAACGTGTGCGCGTTTGTACTTATCTGTCTGGATGGTCAGGTCGGTCAGGCTCCTTCAGACGTGGCTCTGGTGTTGGCGCGAACCGCTCGGTCTGTCTGCTGGCGTTCCACCGGCCCTCCGTGCGACTCGAACGGGCCGCGTGCAGCTCGCTCCTCGGGCTGTGCCCGGACCCGTCCACCAGAGTTGCCCCCCTCGTCCGGAACCAAGATGAGAGGTCCGCTGGCACAGGAACACGCAAAGGGCAACAGGAGAATAAAGGAACGGTCTCCAATGCAGGAAGGCAGGAAGAAGCAGGCAAAAGTGAAGAGGCAGAGGGAGAAAATGTCCGTCTCCGCTTACTTTTA